>NC_092809.1:23200772-23500772 GCF_040954645.1 Diabrotica undecimpunctata
GAAAACCATGTGCATTGTATAAAGGGTATAGTTTTCGTATGAAAAAAAAAAACAAATAAAGATGGTTCGGATTTTTGGAGTTGTTTGAAAGAGAAAACTGAAAAATGTCGAGGCCACATAATTATGGATAATAACACAATACTTAATTAAGGAAGCCGAACATTTGTGTAAGCCGAGTGTTGCAGCGACAGAAGTGAAGCAATGTGTCTTCAATGCTCGAAAAAGAGCCAGGGAAGACAATAGTTATTTGCCGATGTCAAAAATATATCAAGATGAATTTCAAAGATTATATACTCAAGGACTGGATTTCGTGAAAGACATCCCAAAATTCTATTCAGTGAAAAGTGGTTTCAACGATTGTAGATAACATGCGCGTGGGCTGCTCACAGATCCAGTGGCAGCATCCGAAATAGTATTTCCAGAAGAAATTATTACAATGAGCGACAAAACGAAATTGTTATTTATCGATAAGACCACTCCCTCTGGATACAGAATCTTGGTGTTTGCCAGGGGGAGCAAAGCTAGGAAGATTTTGGTTAACAGTAAGGACACTGTATTTATGGATGGAACATTCAAAAGCTGCAGTAAGCAATATAGTCAAATATATACCGTTCATATCGATATTGGTAGTCCGTCAGAGGAGACAAATACAATTCCATTGATATTTGCGTTACTTCCTAACAAAACCAAAGAGACATACGATATGTTATTTTCATCAATAAAAGAAAAACTACCAAATTGGAAACCATCTCTTATAAAACTGGATTTTGAACAGACAGTGATTGGTGCCTTGGAAAATTATTTTCCCGAAGCCAAAGTTTCTGGTTGTAATTTTCATTTCAAGCAATGTATATGGAAAAATGTTCAAAATATTGGACTTGTTTCTGAATACACTGACAACGAAGAGATACGTTTGCACATGTGTGCTGCGTTAGCGTATTTACCCATAGAAGATATCGATGATGGCTGGTTATGCATTCAAGAAGCCTCTCCTATTTCTGAAAAAATGGAACAGTTTTATGACTACTTTGTGAAACAATGGTTAGAAAATACTCACATTACCAAGAAAATGTGGAATTGCCATGATCAAAGACATCGCAGTAATAACGTTTTAGAAGGTTGGAATCATCGTCTGAATACATTAATAAGACCACATCCCTATGTATTCCAATTAGTGAAGTGCCTGATTAAAGAAACAGAATATTGTGATCACCTTTGTGATCCATTTACTTTCAATCTAGAAGGAAAGCGGCACAAGAAAACATATATTAATCTTGATGAAAGAATATCCAAAACTTTAAAGAAATATAAAGATATAAGGGACTTAAGGTTGTGTTTAAGGACATTGGCATATATCCAGAAGCTGCAATATATAGAAAATGTTTTATTCCCAAGAATTGTTTTGTATTTTATGCGCCAATGCGCCTAAACACGCTAATGTTTATATTATGTATAAACTATGACAGTCATAATCCTGAATGAAAGTGTGAAGGGAAGATGTTTTTTTTTTTTTATTTTTTTATAGTTTTATGATTTTTTAAAACTAATTTTACTAGCCTAACCGTTACCTGATTGTTATGGTAGAATAAAATTAAACGTCGATTACAAGAGAGCGCAAAACGGTCGATATAAGAAAATAATTAGCTATACATCTCCATTAAGAAAGTGTTAGAGCGCAAACCGGCCGATTTCAGGTAAGGGCGCAAAACGGTCGAGCGCATATCGGCCGACACCTATTGTCACTCCTATTCAAATTTAAACCTCACCTGTTCTTATGGTTATCTATCTCCCGGTAGATAGATAAGCCAGGGACCTATCTGGGAGACCAAAATCCGGCAGAGGAGGACAACCATCAGAATGCAAAGTCTCCTCGGTCGTCGACATGAGAAACTTTTACACACAAAGGCAAAAAAAAAACTTTAATATGTAAGAAATAAATAACTTAATAGTAGAAAAGCTTTAGAAAGGTCTTGTAGTAAACAAAGTAAAAACATCGGATAAAACAAATTATCTTCTTCTTCCTATGCCGTCTCCATTAACGGAGGTTGGCGACCACATTTTTAAAAGCTTCTCTGTCTTTTGCAACGTGAAATAATTCGTCTACAATCATGTTTGTCCAGTCCCGAATATTTCGCAGTCATGACTTCCTCTTTCTACCTATTCCCTTTTTGCCATCGACTCTACCCTGCATGATGACCTGCAGAAGACTATATTTATTATTTCTTAGTATGTGTCCAAGGTATGCAGTCTTGCGTACTTTTATCGTTCTCAACAATTTTTTGTCTCGACCCATTCTTCTCAGCACTTCCTCATTGGTGACCCTGGCAGTCCATGGGATTCTCAACATTCTCCGGTATATCCAAAGTTCAAAGGCTTCAATCTTTTTAACTATTTGCGCTTTTAGTGTCCATGTTTCTACCCCGTACAATAGTTGCGACCAGACGTAACATTCAACAAACCTCAGTCTCAGCGCAATATTCAGATTTTTGTCACAGAACAATTGTTTGAATTTTAAGAACGCTCCCCTTGCCATTTCTATTCGTACCCGGATCTCTTGGTCTGGATCTAATTCTGTGTTGATGTAAGCTCCCAGATATTTATATTTTGTCACTCTCTCTATTTGCTGTCCACCAAGAGTTAGTTGTTCATTATTTATTGGACTCCTTGATACTATCATAAATTTGGTCTTATCTGTGTTGATGTCAAGTCCCATTTGAATGCATTCACTATTTATTGCATCTAGTAAAGTTTGTAGATCTTCTATACTCTCAGCCATAATTACCGTGTCATCTGCAATGGTTCATGGTGTTTATGATTTCTCCACCAATTCTTATTCCCTCTTTTCTTTCCCATAAGGCTTTTCTGAATATGACCTGTGAGTACACGTTGAAAAGCGTCGGAGACAAGACGCATCCTTGCCTAACCCCTCTCGTAATCGGTATATTATTTGTTTCTATATCGTTCACCTTTACTACTGCTTTCTGGTTCCAGTATATAGCCTTAATAAACTCAATGTCTATTTTGTATAAATTGATGTTTTTTAATTCATCTATTAACTTCATATGCTGCACTCGGTCAAAGGCCTTCCTAAAGTCTATGAAGCATACATATGCACTCTTGTTATATTCCCGACATTTCTGCAAGAGTACCGTCAACGCAAATAATGCCTCTCTTGTACCCATGCCTCCTCTGAAGCCAAACTGAGTTTCATCTATCTGCTCCTCACATTTCTTATAAATTCGGTTTTGAACAATTTTCAAGAGAATCTTTAAAGGGTGGAACATTAGGCTTATCAATCTATAGTCATTACATGATTTGGGATTGTTGTTTTTTGGTAGAGGTAAAAATATCGATTTAAGCCATTCAAATGATTTAAGCCAAAACAAATTATAAATGAGCTTATTAAAAAACAAAGGCAAATCGAACAGAAAGACATATTAGAATAAAGGCATATGTACAATTATTATGTATTATATTATAATGTATTATAGCTGAGAAAAAATAATTTACGACCTCAAAGCCCTAGTTATTGGAAATACTCCCAGTGTCACGGCAATCATGGACAAGAACGGCAATCGGACATATCTTAAAAATTACCACCCAATCAGTTTAAACAAATTATTTTTAAAGATATTAACAAGACAGTTAACTCCCAAACTAGATATGTCTGTTAATCTAAATCTGCAGGTTGGTATTAGATCCTGTTATAACTTATATAAAAACAGTGAAATACAACAAACGATGGTCTTTAACATTTAATCTTTAATTAATATATAATATTTAAGTACGAGAAACTGGAAAGCACTTACAGAAAATGTCAGAACAACGACATAAAAATTATTATTGCTTATTTTAACGCTAAAGTTGGCCAAGAGACTATTTACCGATCCACGATCGGCGAGCATAGTTTTCATGCTGTCAGCAACCAAAATGGTTTACGCCTGGTTGAACTCACAGCATCATTTTAAATTGTGGTAGTAAATACATGTTTTCCTCACAAAAATATTCACAAAGCCACATGGCAATCACCAGACGGTCAAACAAAAAAAAAAAATTGTGCTAAAATCTGAAGACGCTAGAGATAACTACAGGAAAATTTCAAATGAAGAGCTGACAAGAATTGACGAAAACTTAAGTATAGAAAAACACTGGACCAAATGCAAGGAAGCTATCCATACAGCGGCTAAAGGCTTTTTAAATCCTAACCAGGCTAAAATAAACGAAGATTGGTTTGACAAAGAATATAGATCCATTAACCAACAGAAAATGAAGCATATAAGAGACTTTAGCAGCCCAGAACGGGACCAAACCTTGAAGACTACGAAAATCTTAGACGGGAAGAAAAAAGGACGTTTAGAAGGAAAAAGCAAGGGTCATACGAAAATGCTCTAAACGAGATTTTTAACCACCACAATAGAAAATACTCGCGAAAATTTTACCAGAAGATAAACAGCTGTAGAAAAGAATTTAAACCCAGAATAACAGCATGTATATAACAAATCTGTGCAAATCTTAGCATATGCTGATGATATCAATATTGTTGGGAGAACGGAAAACGCAGCACGAGAGGCGTACGTAGCATTAAAGGAAGCGGCTACAAAAATGGGTTTAATAATAAACACCAACAAAACAAAATACATGAAAATAGGTACGCAACCACAAACACTACGGCCACTTGTTATAGAAAATGACGTCATCGAAGCAGTTAACGAATTTGTATACCTGGGAACGCTCGTCAATACTGAAAATGACACTACCGCAGAGATAAACCGCAGAATTTGCACGGCTAATAGATGCTATTTTGGGCTTAATCTCCTTTTTAAATCTACAGTTATATCAAGAAATACAAAAGTAAAACTCTACAAAACAATAATACGCCCAGTCCTAACATATGGTTCAGAAACCTGGACTTTAACAAAAAGTAATGAAAACATGTTAGGATGTTTCGAAAGAAAAATACTAAGGCGCATCTATGGAGCGGTAAATGAAAATGGTGTCTGGAGAAGACGATACAACTTCGAACTCTATAGGATATACCAGGAACCAGATATCGTAAAACACATAAAGATAGGACGTCTAAGGTGGGTAGGCCATGTTATGCGGATGGAGCAAACCGACCCAGCTAGAAAAACGCTCCTTGATAGACCTATCGGTCAAAGAAGAAGAGGAAGACCCAGAACAAGATTCCTAGATAACATCGATGAAGACATGAGAAATATGGAAATACGTGCTTGGCGGAGGAAGGCGATGGATAGGGACGACTGGAGAAAAATTCTTGGGGAGGCTAGGACCCACACAGGGTTGTAAAGCCAAAATGTTGTTGTTGTATAACAGCATGTAAAGACAGAGATGATTCTATAATTAGTGACAAAGAACAGATACTAAACAGGTGGGTGAATCATTTTGAAGAACTGCTTAGCGACAGTCGCAGTCGTGAAGAAGACCAAATAGAAATTATTATTAGATAACTCAATAGTTTTATATAGATAACTCAATAATTTTCTAATTTTAAGTATGTAGATATACTAAATATAGTTATTCAAAGAACAGAGATATTAATATTTATAAATTACTACAAAAATAAGGGTTTTTTTGCAATTATTTAGGTTAATTGTTTATTTGAAAGTTTTAATTGAACTATTTTGCTCTACAGTGTATAAAAACGATTAATTATGTAACTTGTATAAAAAAAAATATTTTTGACCTACAACTTCAAGGCGCATTTGTCATCAGCTATTCACCATATACTTTTTAGAACCTTCAATAACCTAGATTAGATTTACCTGTGAAATCGATGATTTTTTCATAGATAGACTGAGGCATATTCATATTTCTGTGGTATGAGAAATAACATTACAATGTAATGTGAAAAAGTTTGGTATTACAACAGATAAACAAGGGATGAAAATTAACAATCGTTATAGTTTTTGATGCTAAGAGAGAGAGATGTTTTTGCAATTTCCATTTAAGCTGTTAACATTTGGTAAAATGTGATTAAATTTAATAAGCAAATTTAGAAAAAACTTACTTATTTGGTACGTATAATTCCATATTTTATTTAAAAGGCAATATAACATTTCCTCACAGACATTTTATTCGATATGTATGCGTAATTTATTTCGTATACAAATTATCAATATGAAATGTGCCCAATGATATAAAAATATTTCAAATAATACAGTTATAAAGATCTGCTCATATTGTTGGCTTTAAAAAATTGCTGATTACTAACACTGTAATAACAATATGTTTAATAATTCTTCTACGTAGAGGCAACAATTATGGACAGATTTTAAAATTTATAGTATAGCATAAAGACTGTAATGGATGCTTCACGTAACACCATTTTGTGCAAGACAAACATTTATTGTTTAGTTATGTTATTGGTTGTTAAATAATCTGTAGGAATTATGGACGCAAACGTCATTTTGAAGGATCAGTAACAATATTCTTTGCCTTTATGAAGACTAATTTACCACTTGCGTACTTTAGTAAATGTTTTCCACTCTTTGTATAATACACCTTAAAGTACAACTTATCTTCAAATTAGTTTAGTTTTTGTCAAATAATATATTGGTTGAAAAATGAAGGAAGATGTAAGTAGACTTTTAAACACGGGAAATGTAAATAATCAAACCAGAAATGGGAATGCATACGGCAACAAAAAACAATTCATTAAAGGCTCAAACAACAAAAACATAACCAAGCACTCTACTGATCATGGAACTCGAAAACCCAATCCGGCAGAGGAGGAAAATCAGAACATTGCAAGGCCTCCCTGGTCGTAATCATGTGAAAACATTACAAAGTAGCGTCTTGGAATGTTATAAGTCTACATCAAGGTACAAAAATGCCTACTGCAGTTAAAGAAATGGAAAAACTAGATATAAATATATTAGGGATCAGCGATGTTCAATGGCTCGATTCAGAATAGATAAAATTAAACAATAAAACAATATACCTATTCATTAAGTGACTATATAGTGACAGAAAATTCACACAGATATGGTCTCGAGATAATACTTAACAAAAACATTGATGAACTGGTAATAAATTTCACCATATCCTCTAAACCAGATTAAACCCAAAATAAACATTATACAAGCTTATGCTCCAACTAAGGAAAAACCAGAGAGCGATATTAAACTTTCTAGGAAGACATAGATATTATTTTAAAATCCATTAGAACGCTAGAAGTTACAATTTTAATGGGAGATTTTATGGCAAATGTTGAGGAAGACAAAGTAGAAGAATGAGAAAATGAAAGAGGTAATAGAGTTATCGAATTTTACAAAAACAATAATTTTGTTACAGCGAATACATTGTTTAAACTGCCAAAGAGAACTTGTTAAACTAACGTAGCCTAACGCAGTTTATCTGCCAAAGAGAAGTCTATACACGTGGAAGTCACCAGCAGATAACAAAGAGAGAATTTTAAGAAACCAAATAAACTATGTATTAGTTAGACAACGATATACGAACGCAATTAAATCAGCGAAAACATATCCAACTGCCGACATAAGATCAGATAACAACTCATTAGTAAACAAAAAAGGATTAAATTGAATATTCTAAAACGAAGAAAAACAGATACACACATCAATATAAGTAAATTAAGAAACCCATTAATAAGACAACGTCTGGCAGATAAAATCAATATTCGATTAATTAATGTTAAAGAACAAGTTTTTCAAAATACTGAATCAGATACAATATGGTTATTAGTGAAGTCAGAAAAAGATAAAAGTTAAAAAGAAATTCTGACCATGTCTAGATACAAAAAAATGGATAACGGAGGAAATTTTTAATAGACGAAAGACGTCAATATAAAAAATCAAAGATCACATGTACAAAAAAGATAAACAAATAAAATACAAAATTAAGCAAGCAAAAGAAGAATGGTTAAAAGAACAATGCGCAGAAATAGAAGAATACCCGAAAAGACGTAATAGTTTTAACACACACAAAAAAAAAGGAAATCGGGAATATTGACGGATAAAAATATAAAGGTAATGTTGAATACTAACAAAAAATTAAAGAGATGCACAGAATACATTAATGTAAAGAACAAATGAAAGTAGAAGTAGAAAATTGTGTTTTTGTAAAGATTTTAAAGAAGGAAATTAAAATTGCATTAAAAACACTAAACATTAGAACGCAGTAGATTCAGACCAAAGGTCAATAGAAAGCATAGAATGCCCAAATGATAAAATCTTATAGTAGACTTGTTTAACACAATATACAAAATAGGACATATACCAAAACAATGGTTACTCTCGATCTTTTGCGGTATTACCAAATATACAAATGCTAAAGACTGCAGTAAATACAGAACAGTATCATCAGTAAGTCATGTTCTTACATTATTGTTGAAAATAATACATGGTCGTATAAATAAAAAAACTGGAAAAAGGAATAGACGATAGTCAGTTTAGAAACGGACTATGAACTAGATTGGCGTTATTTACTTTTAATGTAATAACCCAAAGTAAAGATGCTTGGATATGAATGTGGATGTGCATGTTTCTTACGTAAAATTTAAAAAAGCATTTCACAAAGTAATTTTTGTTTTAAAATTGTTTTAAATTCTAAAGACATAAAACATACACAAAGTTGACAATGATAACAAATCTTTACTAGAATTGAAGAGTACAAATTGTTATAGATAATGAACCCACTTCAGAGTTCAGCAACTAAACTCAGTAGAGTATTGTGTGGCCATTACTATTTAACGAATATAGTGATTCCATTTTTGAAGACGCCTTACTATCTGAATCTGAAAGTTAAGGACTAATAATTACAGTAAGAACTGTTAACAACTTAGGATGTGTAGATGACACCGTGATTATGGCAAACTCTGGTAAACAACTCCAACTAAACAAATAAACAAGACGAATTTACTACGAAACTAAGTCAAGCAAAGATATGCACAGTCATTTACATGTATCGGCCAGATAATAGTATAGGATAAAATTTAGTAAGCAAAATATTTAGTAAGAAAAAGCTAAATTTCTAAAAACATTAAAAGCTCTTAATTAGTTGAACTGAACTCAATCAGTACTCATTTAAAACCACAAAGATTTTGTGCTTCAAACAATTTTATTAGAAATAATTAACAAGGAGAAAAGGAGGTCCAAAATTGAGAGAAATTTACGAAATCATAGCGGATATTCACGTATAAAATGTTGAATATAGGAAAACTTGGATAGAGAGAACGGAAAGAGTGGTAGTTGTCTGTTTGATCTCGAATTTGATAGACTGTGTTTGGTTGGTTGGCAAACTGTTTAAATCATTACTGGTAAACTAAAAAATTAGAAAAATTGTAACCAAAGTGCGCAAGTGTACTTTACGGAAAGAGTCCCAAAAGCTGTTGTCACAAAACACTAACAAAAAGTTCACTTTACAAAATATTAAAATTAATTTGAGGACAACTGCACAAAAATTACATTTGATTAAAAAGTAATTTTGTTAAATTTGACAATTACATGAAATTTTACTTGATTTTTTTAAAGAAAACCCAAGAAACCTAACCTACTATAATAAAAAATAACATTTCGTTTTTTTGAAAATTGGGTTTGAAACAAATATTCACGATATGTCTTATAAATTTTTTCATTCAAAACAGTCTCGAAATTTTTAAAACAGTGATTCAGAAGGTATTTCTATTTAGATTAGACTATAGTATTAATTTATCATTAAAAATATCACACCTTACACTTTGATAATAGAGCAAGAAATATTACCTTTTGAAATAGCAACAAATAGATAAAATGATGATAAAAGTCTACAATATATTTACAAATAAATAAACTACTTCTATAAATGGAGTAATATTACTTTAAGCTTTCAATATAAATAATATATACTTTTAAACAATACGTAGATATCAATATTGGTCACTTTAATTGATTAAGGTTTAATAATAAAGTGAAAAATTTAATAATATATATATATATATATATTATATATATATATATATATATATATATATATATATATATATATATATATATATATATATATATATATATATATATAGAAGAAGGAGAGAAGTACCAAAACAAGGCGCCTTAATATTGAGCACATCAAAAACCCGCAAACGGTAGAAAGGTTTCAAAACTATATCGAAACTAAATACACAACTAAAGAGAATCTAACAATTAGTGAACAATGGGAAATGTGTAAAAATTACATTAAAGATGCAGCAAATAACATTCTAAGGCCGCAAAGACCACCACAACGCAATGAGTGGTTCGATGCTGAGTGCGAGGACATTACAAGAAGAAAGAACAATGTATATAAACTGATGCAGCAAAGAAGAACCCGAGAAAAAGTAGAGAAGAGAAGTACATTCATCGGAGAAAAAAGCGAACTTATGAAAATAGAATATTGAAAGTACTTGAAAAAAGCATTAAAAAAGGAAAATCAAACAAGAAAATTCTATAAAAATCTAAATAAAGCAAGAAACGAACTTAAACCAAGGATCGGGCTATGTAAGGATAAGGAGGGGTATATACTCAATACAAAAGAAGAAGTATTGAAAAGGTGGGTGGAACACTGTAAAGAACTACTTACTATCGAAGTAGAAGATCCAAATCAACCACCCCCAGGAACAAATAACAATATACCATTGGAGCCTCCATCAATTCAGTAAGTACGGGATGCAATAAAACTCCTAAAAAATAATAAATCTCCAGGAAGTGATGGTATACTCGCGGAACTCATTAAATGTGGAGGTGGTACTCTGACTAATCATGTATATAAAATCATACTGAGAGCCTGGAATAGGGAACAAATCCCAGAAGAGTGGTGTATTGGGATCGTTTGCCCACTATACAAAAAGGGCGATTAATTGGAATGTAGAAACTATAAGGAAATAACCCTCCTTAATAAAGCATACAAAATATTTTCGAGTATTTTATATAGTCGCCTGAGTGCATATTCAGAGGAGCTTCTTGGCGAATATCCAAGTGGTTTTAGACCTGGTCTATCAACAACAGACCAGATCTTTGTGCTACGGCAAATACTGGAAAAATCCAATGAATTCAATATCGACACATACCATCTTTTCGTAGATTTTAAATCGGCCTATAATTGTGTCATAAGAAATAAATTGTATGAAGTTATGGATGAATTCCATATCCCCGATAAACTGATAAGATTGGTTAAGGCTACAATGCGTACAAGTTGTTTGCAAAGTCGAAATACAGGGCGAACAATCACAGGCATTTGAAACGCGTGTTAGGCTGCGACAGGGAGATGCGCTGGCGTGTCTCCTTTTCAACATAGCCCTGGAAAAGGCGGTCAGGGAGGCCCAAATAGACAACAGAGGAAACATTTTTAATAAATCATCCCAAATTTTGGCATATGCAGATGATGTTGACCTAGTTGCCCGCACAACACGCAAGCTAGAAGAAATGTATTCCACCTTGTCCTACGCCTCAAAACATATGAGCCTGCAAGTAAATGAGGAGAAAACTAAGATAATGGCATCAACACCCAACAATAGAGCCAGAAGCATCGGCCACCAATTCACGGTTGACAACTCTACCTTTGAAGTGGTGGACAAATTCACATACTTAGGCTGCCTGATCACTAAGGAGAACGTCATGACGGAAGAAATCAAGCGAAGAATAATCCTAGCAAACAAATGCTATTTTGGACTGAGTAGACATATGAGAAGCAGAAACTATAGCCAAAAATTATACAACCAGTGTTGACATATGGGTCGGAGACATGGACCATTTCCTAGGCAGATGAAAATCTCCTGCTTCTATTTGAACGAAGGATCCTGAGAAGAATATTCGGTGGCGTCTGTGAAAATGGTGTTTGGAGAAGGAGGTACAACTACAAGATATATCACAGATATAAACATATATTTGGTGGTAAAGACGTAGTATCCTTTATAAAAATAGGAAGACTAAGATGGGCAGGACATCTGGCAAGATCACAGCAGAACAACCTTCCTAGAAGAATCTGATACAAAAAGAAGTCGATACGTTTGATCAACTCTGTCATTCGAAGACAGTTGTTCGAAAGACGAGAAGATGACCTTTAAGGATTCTGTATGGAATGTTAGATGCTGCTGGAATCAATTCTTTTGTGTTACATCAATTTCAAACATTGCCAGATTGTAACGTCCGTTCTACTTTTCTCAAAAACTTAGCTGATTCTTTGGTGGAAGATTATATGAAGCAAAGAGTAGAAAATAACCGACTGCCAAGAAAGTTAAGACAATCTCTGAGACAATACCTTGGATATCCTGACGAACTACCACCCCAAAAGCCACAAACGCGTTCACGTCGTTGTGATTTTTGTACAAGATCTCGTGACCGTAAAGGACGCCATATTTGTATTCATATGTGCAGAACATCAATTTAGCATTTGTAAAATATGTAAATCTTAATCTTGATTTAAATAATTTGTATTGGTCAGATTTGTTTAACATGTTATTTTAACTACTAAAAAATGGTGATTTTTATTTTGTTGTTTATTTGTTAATCATAATCTTATTTCGGTATTTACTGTAGAAACATTAAACTGTCATATAATAAACTATTTAAAAATGAAATAGTACCACATACATTGTTTTCTTTGTCATATTTGAGTATGTTTTTATTAGGGTCAAAGGCGACCCCACGTTGTGGTTTATGTTCCAGTTCCCTCACATTGGGGTTCTAGGGTTAAAGATGGAGAGTCTAGATTTCGTACGCAATTTTTGCATTTTGCTGTAAATAGCAAAAATCATTAGAAATAGAAAACTGAAGAACCATATCTTGTTTTAAAATAGTCCTTCATTGTGAGTGGCAAACTTTGAAAAATCGTATGTTAGATGTTATAAATTCTAAAGACTTATACCAAATGTCATTTTGAAGAAAAAAGATAAAAGTTTTATTTTTGTTAAGCAATGCCTGTACCTATGCACGCGTTGAAAAAAGTAATGGGGCATAAAAAAAAATCGCGCCTGTTCCTGTTTTTGTTTTTTTGAATATATTTCTGTAAAAAATAATTATTATTTTTAATTTTATAAAAGATGACAATTCGATAGGAAATTTAATTTTTAAACAATTTTAGTAGATGTGTATGTATGAAAAGTAGAATTACACCCAAATGCACCCTAGTGACTAAGAGCAAATTCACCCCTTTTTCAAAAACGCGCCTCTTTAAATAATAGCACTCCGCCGTTTTCTCATATTTGGTGATACATTGACCATATGAAACAATAAAACCCCTTTAACATAGTACACTACTCAACAATTGAAGTGGATAATTTTAAAATTCCTAAAATTGACATATAAAACTATTTTTAAAATAATTGCCTGTACTATACTCTATGCTATCTTTATTGCCAATATTTTTTGCATGCGGTTTTTTCTCCCTATTCTTATCGGCCCTTATCTCGTACAAAGAGAGACATGTTCCAAACATGAATATATCATTCGTACAAAAGTGCTTGTATTGGCTTTACCAATTGTCAATAAGTCAAGAAATCTATTTATCACAAAAACATTATGCCACAAAAACGTTTAGAACTAGTACAGCTCGAGCAATTAGTTCGTTGGATCTAACAATGCATAACTCAACAAGAGGTTGCTATGAGGCTAAATGTGTCGCAAAGTGTGATAAGACTTGCATGAAATCGGTATGTAGCAATTGGATCTGCAACATACAGGCATGGAGGAGGAAGAGAACGATCTACAACTCGTCGGCAATACCGTTTTGTAGTTCTGACGACAAGAAGAAACCCGACATTCACGGCTTGCAGAGTTAACAGTATCTTCAGGTATGCTACTGGATGAGCGATTTTCAGTCAAACTCTCAGAAGACGGTTACATGCATCCAATTTAAGGACTAGACGGCGCGCTACCCATCCACGATTAACTAGGGAGAGCGTGCATGCAGATATCGCTGGGCGATGGAACTCTACCAGTAGAATTTCAAAAATTGGAGGAATTGTCTCTTTACTGAGTCCAGATTTCGTTTGTATACGAATGATGGCCGAATATTGGTGTGGAGGGAAAGAGGACAGCGTTACAATGAAAATCTGAGAGTCCCAACCACTCTTTTTGGAGATGGATCCGTTTGCGTGTGAAGATGCATATGTTTTGACAAATAAGACGTTTTGCGTCTTAATTAATGAGACAATCACTGCTACACGATATCGAGACAGAGTCATAGTACCAATAGTTGTTCCATTTTTTGGTGCAATAGGCGAACAATTTGTTCTGATTGATGATAATGCTCGCCCTCACCGTGCGAGAATTGTCAACGAGTGTATAGAAGCTCATAGCACTACAAGAATGGAGTGGCTACCGTGTTCACCTGATACGAATTGCATTAAACATGTTTGAGCCAAAATGTCTAGGCAACAAAACAGGCTCCTTCAACCGCCCCATACCTTAGATCAGTTGGCCAATACATTACGCGCGATTTGGGAACGTACACGGCAGCAGTTCATCAATAATTTAATAAGAGGTCTTCCAAATTGAGTAAGAGCACTAAGGCGACACAGAGGTGGACCCACACACTAATAATTTTTCTTTTCGGGATATTAGAAATTGAGCAGGAAAAGAAATTTTAGGTTGTTAATTTTACAATTTTTGTTTATTTTCTATTTTTTTTTCTTAAAGAATTTCTTCCTTTCGGTTCATCTGTATGAAAATACGAAGTAAAAATAAATTTTTATTTATATCACTCCATTTTTCTATTTGACTATGAACAAAAAATAAAATACACATTTTCATAATATCCACTTCAATTGTTGAAAAGTGTAGTTCGTTTCTAAAATACATAATCAATACTCATATTAAGATAATTCGCCAACGCACAGCAGTTAAAGAAGGAGAAGAAACACAATATTAATATATTTTAGATATAGAGTACTTCTAGGAATACTCCTCAAATTGCATTAGGACACTAAGCTTAAACCTTAATCTGAAATAAGTAATATCTAAAAGATAGGTTTGTCATTTTATACTCTTTTCATATACTGGTACGTGTTAAAGTAATACAACTCCATTTTTAATGTTTCTTATGAATGTTTACTCATCTACTTGTTTCATATAAAAAGTCCAGTTCAACATTATTCGAATATTAAAACTAAATCTCAACAGTGTAACATTTTAAAAGTAAACCTTCGGTCCCACATAAAAACATTCCACTATTACCGCTTCACGGGTAAAAAATACTTCAAAAATCTTACGGTCCCATTTTGGAATGATCACTCTTTATGTATCCCTTTCTATAATTTAGTTGCCTGTATATAAAAGACCAAAACTGGAGTAAGATCATATCTAGATTTGTAATATTAATAACTATCATAGACTAGACGATACTTTGTTAATACTTTATTATAAAATGATTCTTTCTGTCATTGATTGACTACTTATAACATTATTTTTCTTGGAAAATAAGTTTCATCTGCTACACAATAATAAACATGAATACAAGTTATCGGGGAATGATTACGAAAAATATCTTTTCGTCTAGTCTAGTACTTCACTGATACATTTTTTAGCAACTTATATTTACAACTTTACAAATATTGTTAAATGTTAACAGGTCGCTTCAAAAATATAACAGTAACATACTTATTCATATTTAATATTTAGAAATAGGAAGTTTCAATGAAAAATTATATCACATTATTACTTAGCTTGAATAGAATGGTTTGGTCCAAATCAGGATTACTATCATTAGATATTTTTTCGGCTTATGTACAGTTACAGATATGTTATTATTTAGAATTCATTATGTATGTACAGTAAAGACTATAATCTTAATTTTAATAATTTAAAGTGTAAGCAATAAAAATGTTTGATCATGTTAAATTCAAATATAAGGATATAATTAAACTCATATCCTGATACAGTGTTATGTTTTAATTACGAAGCTATTCAATCAATCAATCAATCCATCAATCAATCAATCAATCAATCAATCAATCAATCAATCAATCAATCAATCAATCAAGTTATTTTTTAGATGTTTTATGACGTTTATCGTTTCTTCCAATGTTGGTTGCTCAACTAGTTGTTCTGCTGTGTGGTGAATTATCTCTTCATCGTCGTTTTGTTCTTTTTCTGGGTTTAACAGCTCTTGAAAATGCTCCTTCCACCTTTTCATTATTTCCTCTTTCTCGCTGATAATTGCCACATTTTTGTCCTTGCAAACTGTTGATCTTGTTAACAAGCAACAAGTTGGCAACTAGATACCTAGACTATTACCTAATTGATAATCTGGAACTGGAAGGTGTGGACACCTTCGTCTACCTGGGCTCGCTGCTGACCAAAGACAACAATGTCAGCGACGAAATTAAAAGAAGAATAGTGCTTGCCAATAAGTGCTATTATGGCTTGAGGAAACATATGGCCCCAAAACTACCCAGAAAAATTAAAGTTACCATATATAAAACACTAATAAGGCCAATGTTAACAAACGTATCTGAAACGTGGTCACTTACACAAAACGAGCAAGAATTGCTTAAACGTTTCGAGAGAAAAATTCTAAGAAAAATATATGGAGGAATCCAAGAACAGGGTTTGTGGCGTAGGCGCTACAACTTTGAGTTATACAAAAGTTTTGTGGAACCTGACGTTGTAAAATATATTATTTTAGCACGCCTTCGATGGGTAGGCCATGTAATTAGGCGAGATGAAGATGCAACGATCAGAAAAATTTTCAACCGAAGAGGAAAAGTGGGAAGACGAGCCAGAGGAAGACCAAAACTTAGGTATCAAGATAACATAGAGGATGATCTAAAATCTATCGGAGTTAAAGCATGGAGAAGAGTTGCCAGAGACAGGGGCGAATGGAAGATTGTTCTGAAGAAGGCTTTGGCTCATAACGAGCTGTAATGCCACTGATGATGATGAACATAATTAGGTACTTTATTATACAAACGAACGCATGTTGGATAAGGACCCTTGCCCACAACGGTTAAGTGTTGAACAGGGGTCACCAAATCGTTTCTGTAACGAAAGTTGTAGCCACTCATTAAGAAAACTTAATTTCTGCAAATAAAATTGCATCTATGTGACTTTACATAAACAAAACAACTGAAAATATACAGCGAAATTACAGTTAAAATATTTAATTGTTTAAAAACTGGTCTACAGGAATCCAAGTGCCTTCTAAACGTCATGGTACGAATAATTTTTTTTTTAAGAAAAAGCACCTCATTAATTCGCGAGCAATTTTCCCAACAGACCAAGCAATATTGCAAAATTGACTGTACATGAGCAAAATAGTAACGTTTTAAGATATATAGGGAGAGAAAATTCCTAAGTTGCCATAGAACATAACAGTGCACAGACAATCTTCTCACTATATAATCAACGTGAGGGCTCCAAGACAAATTAGAATCCAGGTAAACACCTAACAACTTAGTGGAGTGGCTATTTACCACTGACCCATTGTCAAGTTTTACTAATGGAGTCATCTGCGTAGTAGAAGATGATAAGGTTACCATATTGGTCTTGGATCCATTTAGGATTAGGGCATTATTTAAACAGTAGTGAGTCATACTTTTTACAAGACAGTTTGCTTTTTGTACTACATGAAAAAAATTATTGGAATTTAGTGCAACTGTGGTATCGACAGCAAATTAAGTGACATAATAGCCTGATTGCTGCTTCACGTTTTCTACTGGAACACTTATTGCATCAGAAAAATTAACTAATGGATTCCGAACCAAACATGTTGAGCTATCGTTTATCAGTTGATTTAAATCATTGACGAAAATCAAAAATAAAAGAGGGTCAATGATACTTCACTGTGGAACTCCGGAGAGGGCACTTTCTTCTGAAGAACATATTATATTCCCATTCACATTGACCTTAATTTTTTGAAACCTTTTTGATAAAAAGGTGTGCATCCACTTTAACGCAGTTTTTAGAAATGTTAATTGTTTATATATATGTTATAAAATACATGTGTTAACATAGAATACGGGATCTCATTCAGTCCAGCCGAGGATTTTTTTTGAAATATCTTTAATTATACTTTTTATTTCTTCATCACTAACAGAATAAAGGAAAAGAGAGTGTATAGGCGAAGAAAGATTCTTGGGATTATAGTCAGGTGAAGTTTGACTAATTAAATTTTTTACGGAATTTGAAAAATGTTGACTGAAAGATTCTGCTATGTCATGAGGGTTATCCACAGAAATTCCCAAATTATTTTTAAATTTACTTGGATATTTAGAAGAGTTTTGATTTTTACCTCCGACAGTGTTTCGATTTATGATGCGCCAAGCTTCAGCCGTACTATTCTGCGCATTTATCATTTTATTATTAAAATAAGTTTGCTTGGCTAACTTAACTTTTGCATTTCTGATTTTTTTTAGAATGTTATACCGTATTCTGAGCTAATGACTTTCTGAATATTTTATAGATTTGAAAAATCTGTAATAAAATCTTCCTTATTTATTAAATTAGAAGTCAACCAGCCCTTATTTTTAGACTGTTTAGAAAATCGTCTAGTATCCACCGTTTGCAAAGCAAATGCTTTATCGAATATTTTCTTTGCTTTTATCAGGTTCAGGAAAATTAAAAAACAAAAGATGGTGTTCACTGTTGTGTTGTAGACTCGTGTTCACAAAACACGAGTCTACAACATGGTTTTGATGTGAACCCACCCTTTTACCTTACTCTCCCCACAGGGTGTCTCAAACTTAAGAACAATGTAGTGTATTAGAGATAATATTAGTTGATGTTTAAAAAAAAATGTGCATGGAATACATAAACCATTATTTTTATTACTTACACCACAATCGTTATTTTTAAAAATAATAGTACCAAATTAACCGGTTCTTATTATTTTAACCGATATTTAACAAGTTGAGTAGGTAATGTAAAAAAGGTAAATATTATATACTTTTGTTATTTTTTCAAATCAAATAAATCAATTATTGCTACTTAAATACTTATCACCTCATTACTCACTATCTTACAGTCAAGATCAGGAGAGTTATATAATATCTAAATGATAAGTTATATTTAAACTTAAAATAATAAAATTATGTTTGTAAAATTATTGCAGTATGGAACAATATACAGATTGAACGAATTTAAAACGGAACATACGAAATCAATGTATTTCGGCTCAACTCCGCTCTAGGTGGTTGGCAAACAAAAGGTTGTCAAATAATTATATTATAACAATCCAATACTTCAGCGGGCTGCTGGATTCTGAATTCATTCAAGAACAAGTCAAAACTCCACCCAAATAGGTTGCCTAGAATCACTAAAAAAACTAGACTACACAAGCAGTTATTATGCTGTCAAACCACTTATCGCTTCCTTATAGTCCAAGAGATAGAGCCGAAATTTTGAACTGATCAGTAATATGACATTTCTCTATTGGAATATATTCATTGTAACTGGGTTAAGACTTTGCCTTACAGGCGGACGCCCCTCGTGGTACAGGGGGTAGCTATACAGGGATGAAGTTGTCATTTTTTTCGGAAAAATTAACGATCGATAATATGGCTGAAAATTTGCCTAGAGTAAGATCTTGGTATAACTAGACGAAATCCCAAAGGGCGGACGCGAGAGTGGTTACATAAGGGGTGGCGGACAGGGGTGAAGTTGCAATTTTTTGGGTAAAAATTAACGATAAGTAATATGTCCGACATTTTCATGGCTCATTATTTAGCCCCTAAAAACTCTAAATCCAAAAGGGCGGACAGCTGGGTTGGTACATAGAGCCATAAAACGGGGTCAAATGTACCACTTGCCTGCTCATTTTAGGTCTCGGTAACAATTTTCAAACTGATTTTATTATTATATTTTTATACCGATTGATTTGAAAATTTGTATGCTCACTTCTGTTACTATTCTGAGAAGCGTCAAGTAGAGTTTTCCTCAAAATTTTCCAAAAAAATTTCCGTAAATGAAAATTTTCGTAATTTTATTTTTAAAGGTAAAATCTTTAAAGCTAAAAAATAATTTGTAGAATCCTTTCGATTTTCTGTAAGTTATACCATGATTTTTTTCCAAAAATTTTAAAACGATTTTTCCGATAAGAAAAAAAATTTAGAAAAACTTTTCTAAAACATTTGATAAAACTCTACGTAATCGTCTGAATCTTTTATAGAATATTTTGTAGTTTTAAAATGATATTATGATAATGTTTTTATTTCAAACTAAAGTCATATTTACTTTACAAATCACATTTTTTTCTTAAATATAAATATTTTACGAAGTAATTTTTAATTGAATAAATGTTTGATATTTGATATTTTATTAAATTAAAGTAATTTTATAATGTTAACTATTAAATATTTTTTGTATAACAAATAGTAATTTTACTTATTTTTTATTAAAATAAAAAGGTTTTTAAATTTATATTGCATAAATAATGGTTGTTCAGATATAAGAAAAATTTGATTTATTATTACATTAATAAATCAAATACAAAATATATTATTTCTATTTATCAATAGGCAAAATTCAATTTGTAGAATTCCTTTAACATTTTACAAATAATTATTAATAAAAATCAATTTAATAGTGGAATTATCAATTTTTTAAGTTTTGAAATTTACTTTGTAGATATTTTCAATCTTTTTTTTTAACTTTTAAATTGATTGAATTTTTTTTTCATTAGTTAATTATAATTTTACAAATTCTATTTGGGCATTAATTTTGCATCATTATTATTTTAAAATATTAAAATAATAATGATGCGCGTTCCATTTAGATCAGTAATTCTAGACGCATGCGCTAAATGTAATAAGTATCAAGATGCTTTTATCCAACTTGGTGAAACTGACTTCGATTGTAATGAAGTTTTTGAAACCTTAGAAACTTTCATATGTCACTTATATGGAACAGGACTGACGAGAACAATTCCAAAAAGAAAAGTAAACGATGTCAGATTTTCACTATTTAACCGGCAGTATAAGTTGCATGATGTAAACGAGCCTTTAAAAAAAAAAAACTAAAAAATTTCGATGCTTCAAGCTTACCACCATGTCAAGATGAATTACACCAACATCTACTGCGACATTATATTTCAAATATTTGGACAAATGCTCATAAAAAAGTACCAACAGAATTGATTGTTGAAGAACATGGTTAGGAGTTTTAAGATGAAACATATAAATTCAAATGGTTTAGTGGACCTCAGATGCCAGAATCAGTTCGAGAAGTAGTGATTGAAAATGAAGCAGATAATGAATGTGATATTATTGAAAGTGAAAGTGACGAAGATGATGAATGTGATGACATCAATGAGAGTGAGAAAAATGACGAAAGTTTTTCTAAATTTTTTTTTCTTATCGGAAAAATTTTTGGAAAAAAAATCATGGTATAACTGACAGAAAATCGAAAGGATTCTACAAATTAGATTTTACCTCAAAAAATTACGAAAATTTTCATTTACGGAAATTTTTTTGGAAACTTTTGAGGAAAACTCTACTTGACGCTTTTCAGAATAGTAACAGAAGTGAGCATACAAATTTTCAAATCAATCGGTATAAAAATATCATAATAAAATCAGTTTGAAAATTGTTACCGAGACCTAAAATGCGCAGGCAAGTAGTACATTTGACCCCGTTTTATGGCTCTCTGTACCAACCCAGCTGTCCGCTCTTTGTGTAGCCACCCCCTGTACCACGAGGGGCGTCCGCCTGTAAGGCAAAGTCTTAACCCAGTTACAATGAATATATTCCAATAGAGAAATGTCATATTACTGATCATTCCAAAATTTCGGCTCTATCTCTCCGACTATTAGGCAAGCTCCTCTTTCCTTTAAAGGAGACAGATAGTTGAACGATATTTTATACAATGTCTATCACTGGGTATGGCTTTATTTTTGTCCAAGTTTTATATTGGTCCACTATTTCAAATGCAGTTCAAACAGATATATATTAAATTGTATGTTCCGTTTTAAATTCGTTCAATCTGTATATATATATATATATATATATATATATATATATATATATATATATATATATATATATATATATATATATATATATATATATATATATATATATAAACTACACTGGTCACTAATCCGTAATGCAGAGGTACAGTGATTAGTGATCAGTCTGGGAGGTCAGGACACTGAGACTCCGGAAGCCCTGAAGAAGACATCAGAGTGAATATCGAAAGTTCAGCGCATTGATAGACGATATGTTAATCAGGTTAGTTATATATATATATATATATATATATATATATATATATATATATATATATATATATTATCACTTGAGAAAGGCACTCTATCAAAAAAGCTGTTGGGATAATAAATTATCATAAATTTTGGGAAAGTGTTGATAACTATCGCTGATAGTGTTTAGTTTTCACATAACTTATCATTCTCGATATCAAAAAATATTGTGCAGATAAATTGTTTTAGACTCATTTACAAAATGGTGTAACCAAGATTAAAATTTATGATATTAACTTCAACCTGGAATCGCTCGTGACCAAGTCTGTTATAATCATTGAAGATTAATTTTTCAGACTGCTCGGATGTTTCTGCGTAGTTCTATAACGAACTTGCTTTAAAACGACAACGTTTATATGCGATTTTATATAATTAAGTTTTATTAATTATATTATTTTATCATCTAATATAATATATATTATACATTACTTAATATTCGGTGGTATTTACATTTTCACAATTTAAATACGTGAAAATGACTAAATATTGTTATAGAGTTTGCAACGTTTCTTCTTATTTAAAAAAGAAATTATCGAGACATTTTAAAAATAAACAAGCAAAAAAAAGTCAACTATGACTGTGAAATTTGTGAGGATTCAGCATCGCGTCCGGATAATCTATTTAGACATAAATCTTTTAGACAATTATCGTCCTAATTTTAAAAAAGTTAATTTATATATAATAATAATCTTTTTTATACATCTTTAATCTTTAACTATATTTATGAACTAATAATAATCTATTTATTCACAATATTCATAAATTTCCACAACAAAAATAAGTTTCAATACGTCCGAAGATACTGAATCTTGTTTTACTTGCCAAACATTCTAAACCATATTGAATTTTAAGCTTGTACAAAATAGATAAATTCTAAACTGCTCAATATCAATGTTAGTTTGCGTTCGGGTATGCGAAATATGTGAGCTGTGGTTCCTCGTAGCTTTAAGGCACGTTTACACGTATCAAATAGTGATATAGCGCTGGACAGGCACGTTTATACGTATCCAGTAGCAGATGTCAGTCTGATTGGCACATTAGTTCCTACTTGGCGAAGTCAGTCGTTTGTTGTACTCTTTACAAGTACGCCAGTGACTGAAACGATGCGTTTACTGGTGTCAACAACCACTGGTGCGGGGTTAGAGGGGACGCGGACGTGGGCCACTGGCATAAAAAATAGACCAGCTCTTTATTCGAGACTGGCCCAAAAAAGTGTTTACATGATGCCACTACTATGCCATAGCTGTCGTGCTAGTGCGACTGGCGCCAATTACGCACAAGGACCGATACGTGTAGTTCTTGTGATGAATATTTAGCAAAAATTACAAGTATTGAGAATTAGTGTCTATTAGCGAAATCTTTGGAGGAAACAAATAAATTAAATGCTGATATTAAGCAACTAGATACAGAAAATAAGCTACATAAACTTAAAACCCAAGCATTTTATAACAGAAAATAAGCTGCGAGAATAGCTAGTAGAAAAAATGTACACACAGAGGCTATATGCATGGATTTTGCAAAAAATCTGCAAATACCCAATATTAGTACAAACGACGTTTACTATAAGAGACAATGGAGTTTATACTCAATAAACACTTCTCGTCTTACAGCTGAGTCCATATTTTATATGTATCCCGAGACTGTTGCCAATAAAGGTAGCGATGATGTGTGTTCACTGCTTCATCACTATATGTACAATTATCTTGATCGAAAAATACAAAACTTGAATATTTTCTGCGACTTGTGAGGAGGACAGAATAAAAACTACACTGTTCTTCGGTTTATTCATCACATAGTTTATCATGAGAAGAGACTAGACTCTATCCAAATAACTTTTTCTGTTAGAGAACATTCCTACCTGGAATGTGACAAAGATTTTGGACTTTTCAATCAAAATTTAAAAGCCGAACTTTTTCAAGACTGGACAGAAATGTATAAAACTGCTCGATGAAAACCATCACCGTTTCATCTTGAAGAATGCCCTCCAGAGTATTTTAGAATACCCTTTTCTAACTCGACCCATCCGCGAGGTAAAAGCTGTTAGGGATCATCCTCGTCTTTTGTACTGCAGAACAACAGTCAATGGAACTAGGGAGACTACAGTAATAAGACAGCAGATATTGACTACCTCTAAATTGGCAGAAATGGAATAAATGTTTGGCAAAATAAAGAAAGTAGAATAATTTATGTTTTTGCAATTTAACTTAAACTCTATACTTAACCTCTGGTAATACCGTGATCAATGTAAAGTACAAGACTATAATCTGTGTGCCATTTTGAAGTATTAAAATCGCCTTATTTCAGAATGTGTTATTTCTGACATACCTCCTTTTTTCCCTGTACCATTCATATTCTAGTAGTAAATAGGTGCACAATTACTTATTGGCTTCTGGATAATATTTTATTATTTAAAATCCGTAAACAAATTTTCGAAACCAAATTCAGATTTTTGCTTTAATAGGTGCCTTCTAAGAATTGCAAGGCAAAACAGACGCTGATAAAGATATAAAATAGAGACATGGGGAATCTAAATATTGCATTCCACAACATATCTCCTCAACTAAGCAAAAATCCTTAGCGAATTTGGTTTCTAGTACTCGTACAGAGTATATCGGAATAAAAAGAAAAAGACAGTTAAGATTTGATTATTGAATTGATTTGATTGATCGAAAATTAGTTTACGGATTTTAATACCAGATGTCGCTATTTACGTCTATACGAAACCATGTAAGAGTTGCTTCCTAAGACAGAAGAGATTTATTTTTACGTTTAGAGCGACTGTGAATAGCCGTTCTGAAGAACCCTTTTAGGGCAAAATACGTATAAGCGGATACACAGACGCACTATACGTGAAATCAAATCTTAACTGTCTTTTTCTTTTTATTAGTTTTATTTTAATTTTCCGTGCGTGTAGAATTAGAAAAGTAGCAACTACTTTTTGTGTGTCTGTATTTTAACTATTACTTTATTATTATTTAATGGAAGTTTATATAATTGGCCCCTATTTATTTCTATTCTTAAATGCGTATGACTTTAATCGCTACTTCATTTATTCAAAATAAATATAGGTAGACCTGTTTTACGGTGGATGTGAGAGGTGAAATTCTAATTTTTACAGAAAAAGTTAGGTTGGGGATTAATAAAAAAAAATTTAATATTTAAAAATTATTAAAAACATTTTTTTTTCTATTTCCTTGCTTAAAACTTTAAAACAATTTATTTTGGAGCAAAGTCGTAATTAAATTAAATAGCCATAATTGAATTTACTAAAAAATCTGACTGGTTAAAAATGTTTAAATTTATTACTTTTGCTGAAAAATAGCAATAAATACAACAAATCGGTTAAAACAAGCCTGTTCTTATTCATTCGTTTTTAACCACTTATATAAGACTTAGAACCTTTGTAGTTCGCCTAGACTATCAATATAATATAATAAAACATTCTATCAAATTTTATTAAAATCGATTGAATAGATTTTCTATAATAATTTTGCACAACAAAAACAAAACCATATAAAAGTTTACCAATTTTTTACGTATAAAAGAGCACATCGCTTATCCAATGCACTTTATAAACGAATAATTATCGAAATTAAATTATTTGGGCAGCATATCGAATTCTTGTAAATTTTAAACAATTTTTTGGCTTATACTCGTAAACAAATAGTATATCTCGGTTATTATTAATTTAAATTAAATTCAGAAAACGGTGTTTGGAGAAGATTATTATAATTACAAAAACGATTGGTAATGGGTGTAAAAAGTATTAAAATAACTAGGTTGAAGAAAATTTACTTTCAAAGTTAAAAATCGGTTTTCGTAAAAAATGTATTTGCTTGGCTTCCAATGAAGCACTTTTTTTAATCTGATGTAACTCCAAGAAAAAAACCTAAATAATGCACTACCAAATTCCAAAGATGAAATTTTGTTAATAAATTTATTTATTTTTACCGAAATAAAACTACATATTTTTTCTCTGCTGTACTTTTTTTTTTAGAAAAACTTACCAAACGTTTACTTTTTAAAAGGAAAAGAAAGCTGTATACTTATTTAAATAATATTTGTTTAAACAAATAAAAAAAAATTATAGTTTTTTTGACAAAATTATAATAATGAACATCAAAGCCTTATAATTTTATGTTATTAAATTTAATTTATAGAATTTAAATAAAAATTATTATTTATTTTATTTTAATATCTTGTTTTTCAATTTTCGGATAGTTAGTTACTTGTTTTGGCTTAGTTAGCTTTCTTGCGCCGTGGACTAAAAAGATCTAATTATCTCATCAATATCTTCATCTCGGAGTTGAAAATTACTCCCCAAATTTTTATTATTTAGTTCTAAATGAAATTCATCAAAGCTAATAACAATATTAATATTTTTTCTTCGTGATTTATACAATTGCTCTCTGAATTTTTGCAAGTTTGCCCATGGCCGCTAAAGCAGTAATCTGTAAACTTTAAACCTTGCTTAATGTAACCAGATGACTTACAACATTTACAACTAATTTTGCAAACACTTATAACTATTTTTTTTCAATAGATTTAAACCAAGAGTATATCGGTAGTTGTATTGGCTCTAAACCAGTTTTTTTCATTTCCCAACTCCACTGTTTTAGCTCTAATGCATTAACAAGCCATTACTGAACTTGATAATAACCCTAAAGCAGTGCTGATCGGCTGCAGATTTAGTCGGTGGGAGCATGGTTAAATTATTTTTTTTTTCTGCACTTTCCTTTTTAAATCTTATATACCTCAGTTCTGCTAGAAGCACAAACCTTTCCTGAGCCTTGAAGGACATCGAAGTTAATACTGCTTCCCAAGTCTAGGGAAAAGTATCGCCCCATCTGTCTTCTGCCATGCATCAGAAAAGCACGATTGATGCAATCATGAGTGTACTCGAAGCATTGCACAACAGGGGGATGAACATCGCTGGGCAGCCCTGCAGTTGTTTGATGTTAAGAATGCATTCAATACGCTCCAGTGGAACGAGATAATGAAGGCAATGGAGGAGAGAGAATGTCCTGGTTACCTGATGAATATGGTGCCGGAGTATCTGTCCGAAAGAAGAATTATGGTGGAAAAGGACACGATCGTGGACGTGACGGCCGAGATACCCCAGGGATATGTCTTGGGCCCGACGCTATGGAACTTGGCATATGACGGGGTTATGCACTGGGGGTACTGTGGCTCTGAGGGTAATGCTCAACATTGGTTGACCCAAATCCGAAAGGAGGAGGGTCTTACACGCTGTTGTATAGTCGATCGTCCTCTACGCAGTCTGGAGCGAGGCGGTAGAGATAACGGCCTATAGGTGGCTCATAACACACGTGGACAGAACAACTCTGTTGAAAGTAGTATGAGCCTATAGGACTGTGTCCGCGGCAGCCTTGTGGGCCAGCACTGGATGTGTTCCGTTGCATGTTTTGGTGGTGAAAAGCAAAGAGCTCTATGAAAGAAGAGACCCAAATCTTACTGTGTCTGACAGAAGACAGCAAAGGGAAAGGTAAATTGAAAGATAGCAAGAAGAATGGAACATCACGGAGGATGTGGCACAGTGGACGAAAATGCTGACCCTGAACATAAGAGATTGGATGGACTGTAGCCACAGGCGACTGGATTATTTCCTGACGCAGGTGCTCACAAGACACGGGTGTTTTAGGGCCTACCTCTTTAGGTTCGGAAGGCTGATAAAGATTAATGCCTATACTGTGGATACTCGGACACTGTGACACATACGATGTTAGATGGATAGTAGAAAGGAACAGAATGGAGAGAGAGACAGGTGTGAATTTTGTTACAGTGAGAAAAAATGATTGAGAGAATGATCGAAAATAAATCAGGTTGGACCAATATACACAGCTATATCCGTGCAGTGATACAAAAAGGAAGATACAGAAAGAAAGCTGGACCAACGGTAAAGTTAAGACTGAAAGATGCTGGAAGTTGATGCTAGAAAAGTGGGTCACACTGTATGAGTTAGATAGGCGTGAGCCAGATTGTGAGGAAGGAGGAAAAGCTCATCTGGGAATGATGCCGTACTAGGAGCGATGAGGGTCTTCTACGCGCTACCTGGAACGAGACAGGGAACCTCCTTGCTGATGAATGGAGTGTGGATGTGTATGAATGGAGAATGAATGAATAAAGGCAGTGCTTCGCAGGTGATGCCGGCCTTACAGCGGCCATTCCGCTTCCAGATCGCTGGATGACAGAGGAGGGTCTGGTTTAGCAGGTAGGCGTTTGGGGTAGACTCGGCGTAGATATATAATTATAAAATGAAACTGAAAAATAAAAAAAAAAAGATACTTTCCATTTGGAATAACTAATAATTTTTAATTCATTTTTATAAGTAAAATATAAGAATATAAAATTATATTGTTGTAAAGTTAATTTTTATTAATGTTATATAAGAAAAGAGCGCGTTGTGCGAAATAAAAGTGTTAAACATTTTTACCAGTGTTTATTCCGATTTTTGAGGTAATAGTGAGAAATAAAATCCAAACTATACGTGAAAAATTGTATGAGGACATAAACTCTCTGCAGTGCAAAGAAAATTGGCAAAAAGTGACCTGTAAGTAAGTTTTAAAACATTTTATTGTATTCAAAACAAAACGACATTTAGAAATTCCAGTTCTTTTAATAACAGATAAGAAGACAAGTCTTGATCAAATTGAATGCGACGTTGCCGGTTATCCAAAAAGTTTCAAAAATCCAAGAAAGGAAATCCGCTAATTAATAATATTAACTAAATAAACAAAATTTAGAAGAAATAAAATATTTAATAAATTTAAATTTCATACTCAATTATTGCTTGAGAAGTTCTAGAGCTTCTGACGGGTTGACCGGAGAACTAGAACTTACCGCTTGCTATAATATAGAGTAAAAAATACATAAAAAAGAAATAAAAATGGATAGCGATGATGACTACACCTCAGAAGACAATAAAAAAAGAAGTCGAAAGGAAGATGATGAAGATATTTTCAACAAGAGCAAGAAACTTACCAGAACACCAACCAAACAACAGAAAGATGAAAACAAAATAGATCAGCTTTTAAAAATGATGCAAAATTTAACAGATCAAACAAAACATCTAACAACGGAGGTAAAAGGAATAAAAGAAGAACAACGAGAATATAGAAATGACCTCAGAGAATTAAAAAAAGAAATAAATGAATTCAAACAAAGTAACCAACAACTAAAAAAGGAAAATGATGAAATGAAGCAGGAACTAAAGATAGTGAAAATGAAGGTAGAACAGCTCGAGAAAGAGAGAAAGGCTAACAATGTTATTGTCCAGGGTCTACCGATGGATACAAATAACCCAAATGTAGTCAACGAGATTATGGCAAATTTCGTGGAAAAAGAATTAGGCATTAAAGTAGAAATAGAAAATGCTTATAAAATAGGCGACAAAACATGTCTTGTAAAACTAAAAAACAGAAATGAAAAAATTAAAATCATGAAGAACAAAAACAAACTAAGGGCATCAAAGCCAGAAATATACATCAATAACGATCTAACGCAAGAAGAGATGAAGATCCAACAAGAAATACGGAAAATTGCAAAATTTCAACAAGAAAAAGGTATGAACACCAGAGTAGGTTATCAAAAATTAAATATTGACGGGGCTATATGGAAATGGAACAAAGAGAAGAATGAACTGGAAAAGGCAAACCAAGACACGCCAAAAAACCGATAAAACAACAAATATCGTACACACAACAAAAAACGGAAACGAAAATGACAAAGGAAAAGGACATGAATAGATTAGATAAGATAAAACAGACGAGCAGGAAAAAATATAATAGAAAAATGAAAAAACGCGATGAACTAAAAATAAGTACGTGGAACATCAGAACAATGCTTGAACCAGGAAAAATGCAGGAGATTGTCTCAGAACTAGAAAGATACCAAATTGATATTGCAGTGATTCAAGAAATTAGATGGGCAGGTCAAGGAGAAATAAATAAAAAAAACTACACACTACAGTATTCGGGACATGGAAAACAAGGTCAATATGGAGTTGCTTTCATAATTATGGGAAAAATAAAAAATAACATTATGCAATTTAAACCAATAAATGAACGTATGGCTTACCTGAGAATTAACGCCAAACCATTTAATATATCAATCATAAACGTATATGCTCCAACTGAAAGTGCTGCTGCGGAGGAAAAAGACAAAATGTATGAGGAACTTGAACGAGAAATGGAGAATTTACCTAGAGAAGACACAATACTGGTAATGGGAGATTTTAACGCCCAAGTAGGTAAGGAAGACTACATTAACCAAGTAGCAGGTAAACACACATTACACGAAAAAACAAATGACAATGGTCAAAGATTATGTAACCTAGCAGCTAGTACCAATATGATTATCATTACTACAAATTTCGAACATCCTAAATACCATAAAGTAACATGGATTTCCCCAGACCAAAAAACATGGTCCCAAATAGACCATATTCTGATTACAAGAAGGAAACAAACATCGGTTACGGACGTGAGAACTTACAGAGGTGCGCATGCAGACACAGATCATTTTATGGTGACTGCAAAGGTAAAACAAAAAGTCAAAAGAACTCTAAAAAACACGACAATGAAAGACAAATGGTACGTAGAAAAACTGAATGCTCCAGACATAAGGATTAAGTATGCTGATGACATGAACAAAAAACTAAAGGAACAGTGTAAATATACAAAGGATATAGAAACAGAATGGAGAAATTTAAAAAAATGTATAAATGAAACAGCGGATGTACACATAGGAATAAAAAGAAACAAAAAAAAACAAGAATGGTATAATGAAGAATGCCATAACATGCTAAAAAAGAAGATAGAAATTAGACAAATGTGGATAAGAACAAATAGACAGGATTATAGGGAAGAATACAATAGAATAAGGAATGAATGTAAGAAAAAAATAAGGAAAATTAAACGTGCCTGGTTAGATGATAAGATAAAAGAAATAGAAAAAGAAAGTAAGAACAGAAACACAAAAGCATTTTATAAGAAAATTAGCGAGCAAAACAAAACTTTTAAAGGAAAGATAAAAGGCATAAAAGATAAAAATGGAAAAGTATCAGAAAATGATGAAGAGTATAAAGAAATTTGGACTCACTATTTTAAAGAATTATTAACAGAGCAAGAAGATCAAGACCTAAATGAAAACGTAGAAGAAGAGACAATGATGTTAGGAAACCAGCTAGAAAGACCAACAAAAGAGGAAGTTGAGGAAATTATAAATAGCAGCCGTAATGGTAAATCTTCAGGATCAGACGGGATCAATATGGAACTTATAAAATATGGTGGTGAAGAATTAAAAGAAAAACTGTACAATTTAATAAAAGACATATGGGACGAAGAAAAAATGCCGGAAGAATGGAACAAAGGACAAATTATCACGATTCATAAAAAAGGAGACCAACAAATGTGTAATAACTACAGAGGACTGACGCTATTAAACACAGCATATAAAATTATGTCGACCTTAATACATCGAAGACTGACCAACGCTATGACGAATATCATAGGACACTATCAATGCGGATTTATTAAGGGAAAGTCTACAACAGATGCCATACATACAGTTAAACAAATTATGGAAAAAGCTCATGGATATAAAATAGAAATTGAACTGCTTTTTATAGATTTTCAGCAAGCATTTGATACAATAAAAAGATCAAAATTAATGGTAGCTCTGAAAGAAATGGGAATACAAAACAAATTAAGACGATTAATAAAAATGACAATGAGTAGAACTGTAGTGAGTATAAAAACTCAAGTAGGAGACACAGAAGAATTTGTCATAAATAAAGGGGTTAGACAAGGAGATTCGTTATCAGCAACCCTGTTTAATCTTGACCTGGAATACATCGTCAGGAAAATAAACAAAGGTACCCTTAGAACTAGAGAAGGACAAATAATAGCATACGCTGACGATATTGTGCTAATAACAAAAAATAGAAAAACAATGGAAAAAATGTTAAATGAAATGGTAACAGAAGGAAAAGTAATGGGATTAAAAATAAACCAAGAAAAAACAAAAATAATGAGATTTGATAAAAACTTCGAAAACAAAAAGGTTAGACTAGGCGAATACATTTTTGAAGAAGTCGAAAAATTTAAGTACTTGGGAATATTAATAACAAACAATGGAGAAAGAGAAACAGAAATCAAAGAAAGGATTATTACAGCAAATAAGACCTTCCATGCAAATAAGAAATTACTAAAAAATAAACTATTGAGTAAGAAATCGAAAATGAAGGTATACAAAACAATAATTCGACCGACGATGATGTATGCAGCCGAAACCCTCAGCATGACAAAAAAACAAGAGGAAAACCTTAGAATACAAGAAAGAAAAATACTAAGAGCAATACTGGGACCAATAAAAATAAATGAAAATGAATTTAGACAAAGAACGAACCTTGAGCTACTGGAAGAAATTAAGGAAGATATAGTGTGTAAAATAAAACAACAAAGAGCAAAATGGCTAGGACACGTATGGAGATCAGGACCAACTACGACGATATTCTCAATATTGGAATGGACACCAGCTGGCAAAAGAAGACGTGGAAGACCAAGATCTACATGGTTACAAGAAGTTGTAAATGATCTCAACAAGGCGGGCATACGACAGTGGAAAGGAAAAACCAGAGATAGGACACAATGGAGAAAAATAACTGAGAAAATTAAATAAGGAACATGAGGACTGATCTACCTCAAAACATAGATCTAGAGAGCGTAAGCGGCGTAACCCCTAAAGGGGTGTTTAGCCACATATATATATATATATATAAGAAAAATTGTTAAATTTTTTTAAACAAAGATTGTTTAAATAATTGTAGAGCTTTTAAATGAGCATATTTGTATTTAAAGCATTAAAAGGTAGGTACACTTTTGGTAAGTTTTTCTACAAAAATCGTCTAAAAATAGGAAAAAATATGTAGTTTTATTTTGTTATAAATAAATTGATTTATTTAAAACAAAATTAAAGAATCTTGGGGATTGGGTAATGCGATACTTAGGTTTCTCTCTTTGATATTATATTAAAAAAAAATAATAAGAAAATTATTTTATGGAAAGCCGAAAAAATACTAAGAGTTACAGAGATATTTTATTTGTTTATAAGCTAAAAAATTGTTTAAAATTTAAAATAACTTCTCATGCTACCCAAATAATTAGATTTCAATTCTATAAAGTGCGTTGGATACGTGAAGTGCTGCTTTGTAAGTAAAAGATTTTAAAGAATTTAATTTTTTTTAAACTTATACAAAATCTATTGAATCTATTTAAATGACATTTGGTGGACTGTTTTATTATTTTATAAAGATTTTAAAGGAGACAGAGTTTCTTAGTTTCCTTAACTTATTATTTTTTAATATCACCAAGGCCATTTGGTCAATAAATTGAATATTTAGATTAGGTTGGTTTTAAATTCAAAATAAAATAAACTTTTGGAATATTAAACGTACAAAATGATTCCTGATTTCTTCAACATTATAATATATATATATATATATATATATATATATATATATATATATTATATATATACGTATATAGGATATATTATGTAGGTATAATATATTTAATATATTATATAAAAAATTTAATAAAAGAGTCTAAAACAACGTTTACAATATTAATTTACCAAGTTATTACATGTAATAATATTATGGTATCGATTTATAGTAGATTTCTTATACGCATATAAATTAATATGTTTTAATAATTAAATTTTAAGTTAACTAATTATTCGACTTACTTAACCAACTAGTAATGTAGAATGGTTTGATATTATTTTAGAAGCACGTTAAATATTAAAGTGTGGAAAGGACCTAGATAATTAGAGCTAGATAGGAAGTGCGCAGGACAAATGCAACAATATAGTATTGGCAGAGAATGAAAAATGACTGTTGTAAAGTACATAATTAATTAAAACGTATGTAAGATTATGAATTTTTTTTAAACAATATAGAATTCAAACAATAAGTGTGCAATATAAAATAGAGTGGAAGGAAAAAAATGTTACAGCGTCCTTAAAATACCTCTAACGCATGTCCCAAAAGTTTTGGCACAAAATATTTATCGGATTTTTTTAATAAAGAAATTTATTTAAACATTAACGAGTTCTCATAAAATTATAATTCAATACTTAACTAAACTATACGATTTCGAATTATGTGGAGTGGCCCGTTGTGCTGCACCAGAAGCAAATTTTTTCGAATGTCTGTCATGAGTCCTAGATGGAATTCAGATCAATGTCTCTAACCTTTTTTGTAAATTCGATGTATTATTTGTTCCTCGTATTGGGCTTCCTAGCCTTTATGATAAAACTTCTTACACATTTAAACCAAAAAATCCTCTATTGGGCGAGAGTGCGGCAAGTTTGGAGGACTATCGTATTTGGGAACAAAAGGTATGTGGTGTTGTCGAAGCCAGTTTTGGGTAATGGCATGATGTTAGGTTTGGCCAAAAAATGATATCATTGATATCAAGAAATTTGGACAGGTAGTTATCAATATAGCTCTGACTATTCAAAGTTTAACCCCTCCCTCTTCCCGCAAAAGGTCGTTATACACTCCTGTTAGAAATTGAGCACTAGAAAAGAATTGTGTTTGCAAATTTCGCTTTATATTTGTATCTAACATTGTCAGGGCATTTCTCTATGTTGTCCGTATAAAATCTATTGTTTTGCTTCATTTCAGAATTACTGAAAGTAAAATACTCCGTAGTCATCTAAAAAATATTTTTTTCATTGGCAAACTGTACCCGCCTCAGTTGACGACGGCATCTTGATATATAAAGAAGTTGCGCCTGAGAGTATTTGGGCAAATTGCATTGGTTGAAGCAACAATTTCACTATCAATTAATGAAAGGAACCACGTCATAGGCATAGGCTGATTCGGACACCTAACCCGGATGGACAATAATAGACAAGTAAAAAGAGCGTGGGACGCCAAACCAATAGGAAAGAACAGAAGAGGAAGACCTATTAAAGAATGGAACAGTGACATCTCGCAGATACTGCAGAGTAAGGGTAAGACTTGGCAGGAAGCAACACAGATGGCATCCAATAGGAAGGAATGGAGAAAGTTCGTTAAGTGTTAGGACACCTCAGAAGATTGTAAAATATTGTAATTTAATGAATTGTATTATAAACGGCTCAACACCGAAAGGTACAAATGGGTCTACTGATTAAGCAAAGTAAGTAAAAATAAAGCCAATGAATTTTTTACAAAACTTTTAGGACATACGTTATAATAAATATAACTATGTTTTAACTATTGGCTCTACAATATCAACATATATGCAAATATGAAACACCGAGAAACAAATTAGAAAAAAAATACGCTCTCCTTAGAACTTTAACTACTAGGAATAACTCCATACAAAAAATAAAATGTGTTCTAATAGCCTTTAAAAATCATTAAAAACATAAAATATTTAATATATGTCCAAAATACAGGGTGGTCTTTAAGTAATTGTACAAAAACAAACAGTAGATTCTACACTTTAAAATATTACGATTTAAGCCAAATTGCTTTATTAAAATGATATTAAGAGAGAGACAGTTGAAACTTAAAATTTTATTTTTCTCTATAACTTTTATGTTTGTGGACATTTATGTATAAAAGTTTACAAGTGTAAGCTTTTAAGTATTAGAAATTTTAATTTCTTGCATATTTTAATGTACATGATAGAGGACACCACATATGCCACCTATATGGCATATATTTGCACTTAAAATTTTTGGTCTTTAAGTTAGCACTACTTGTGTCAAAAATATTAAAGATAAATTATTTGAACAAAACAAGATATACCTGTTAATAACTGCATTACTCTGATTTCACGCAATTAATCCAGACGAAAACATCAATTCTTCTGAATTTTAGTATTAAATACCTTTAACTAAACCTAATAGTTTCTAGGATATTAAAGAACATAAACAAAAATCGAGCGGGCAATGACTACCACGAGCAATTTAGCATTCTGGAAAGTCAGTATTTAAGTATGTTCTTACTGCCCCCCCCCCCAAACTACGAGGTAACTCGCATGGCCCTAAAAAATAATAACCAATACCATAGCACACCATACGTTTATTTAAAGTTCATGTTAAAAATGCTCCTTGCTCTCTTAACATAAGAATTTTTAGTGTCCTAGAAATGATTTTTCAATAAATTAAAAAGACCACTGCGTTTAAATGTAAGTGTAGGCGTATATGTAAAATTTTTCGTAATGCAATAAATAAGACTTCTTCTTCTTCAGGTGCCCTCTCCGTTACGGAGTTTGGCAATCATCATTGCTATTCGTATCTTTGAAGCTGTTGCTCTAAATAATCGGTTAGATGTGCAGTGAAACCAGACTTAAGTTTTACGAGTTAAAAATTACTTTTTTAAAAAACAATTTTATTAACACGGACTAAATACAATGATAATGACAGTACAAAATCTTAAGCATAAGTGATTTAAGTTTATATTTACTCTTATTTATATGTTTCTATTAATCTAATGCACATAAAGAATAGAAAGTACAATGGTTATCATAATGACACTATTAACTATATTCTTAGATACATAACTCCTCCCTTCCGAGATCAGAAAATAAGGGTTCCTTTATTTTCTGTGGTTCTTGCTTGGGGGTGAGCTTCTTCTTCTGTCTTGGTTTGTAGACTTTAATATACCAAAAGGCACAAATTATTATCATCAAACTCACAATAATGATGATTGTGTTGGTCCATGCATGGCTGATACTTTGAACTGTATGTAGTTGGCTAACTTGTAAGTCGGTGGCAAGAGAGTTTATTCTTTGTATATTTTCTTCATCTATTTGTTTTATATGAAATGTTCTTTCTGGTCTATTTTCTTCTTGTTGTGGCAAGTATATTTGCGGTAGTTCAAGAACAAATTCTTCATGACTGGTTTGTTCTATTTGAAAAATCTTGTTACCAATCGATATCTGGCAGTTTTCTAAGGTTACGATGCTTGGGATCTTGATTTCTTTGATGCCTTCCTTTTCACATTGTGATTTGATATTGAATGGAGCTGCTGGTATTACTAGAATATCTTTTGAATTTATTTGGATGGCACTCGTCTCAGTAAAATGAATAGAAGTTGGTGGACATTGATTTTTTCCTGTTCTTATGAGATTTGCTAGGCACTGTTGCTGTTTATGTAATTTACTTTGTAGACAAAAGTACCAATTTTCTACTTCTGGACATTTCTCTGCGGAGGTCCAGTAGTTTTCAGTGTTGAGTAATAGGTATGGATTTTCGGGTAAAACAGTTTGATTCAGGAGAGGTACGGGATATACTTGAAAATATTTATATATTGAGGACACTATTGGTGTGTGAATCTTGAATATAATTGTTTTATTTTGAATAATAACTTGTGTAGAAAATAAAGAATAATAATTAATGATTTTATCTAATTTTGGTACTTGTTCTATGCCATATATTCTTTCAAGTTCATTTAACATTTGTTTTATTTGAAATGGACTTATAATTGAGCTATGTAAGATATTAAGTCTTGCAAATGATAATGATGTTTCTAAATTGTTTATTATGTTATCGACTGAATGTAATTGCATTATCAAATTATCAATTGTATTAGTTATTGAAAAAGCTTGTTCTAAATTTGATATTTCTTTAATTTCTTTAATGAGACCCTGTATCTGATTTTCTAAGATTCCCTGATTTTTGTTTAATTTTTCAAAACTGTCTGTATAAGTTTTTGTCATTTGTTTAAGGAAACTTTGTTGTGTTTTTAGATCTTTGCTTAAATTATTTTCATTTAATTCTATCATATTAAAATAATTATTTATATGTTCTTCGTCATCAGAATCCAATGTTCCGAAGAGCCATTTTTGAATTTTTCCTACACCATTTATTAAACCTCTTTTAATTCTAGTATGTTCAAACAAAATATTAATTTTCTTATTAGTATTTTCAGTTAAATGTTTAGCATTATTTATTTTATTATTTAGGAGAATCGAGAAATAATTTAAGGTATTATTGCTATTATCGGTAACTGTGTTTAAAGTTTTTAATGAATTTTTTATTAATTCTAATGAATTTTCAGGATAGGTTAAATTTACGTGGAAGAGAAAAGTGTGTTTTGTTGTTATTACTTTTGTTTGACCTATGTATACTGTGAGTATTGGATTTTTTACTTCCTGTATTTGGAATGTTGCTGCTAATGCTACTAAGTTGATTAATAACAGGGAACTTTTCATTTTTTCTTGCCTGAAACAAGACGTTGAGGTTTAATTATTTTTTTATGGTATGTTTTGCTATTAATTTCAATTTTATTGTCACTTATATTTCCGATATTTTCCGCTTTTTCGTAAGGGTCTACTGTTTTCTTTTGAGATGCTTTTCTTAATTTAGTTTTATACAGATTTATTTCTGGGTCTATTTTAAGTTCTGGTTGTCTATTTTTATTTAATTTTTCTAAACTAGCCTTTCGTTTACTTTCTAATTTTTCTAGGATTAATTTATTTATTGAACGTATATTTTCTGTATGGTCTTGGATATATTGAGAAAGTTTGGTATCTTTATCAATCTCAAAAGGATTTCTATAATCTAAACGGCCTTTAATAATTTGAAAGGGTGTGTAATTTGTTGTACTATGAATGGAATTATTATATGATAATACGGCGTAATTCATTAGAAAATTAATAGGTTCATTCGGCTTATTATGTTTTAATGACAGTATTGTTTCTGCTATTGTTGAATGAAATCTTTCTACAGGTGAATTGCTGTTAGGGTTGTATATTGTCGCATAGTGAATCTCAATATTGTGAACTTTGCAAAGATCTTGAATTATTTCATTTTTCCATTCACTACCATTATCTACAGTTATTCTTCTGGGTAAACCGTAGTGACTAAAGAATTGTACAAGTTTATTAGCGATTTCTATAGCGGTTAATGCATTGATTGGATAGCATTGTCCAAATTTTGAAAAACTGTCAATTAGTGTTAAATAATATTGACCATGTGTTTTATAAGTATCCGCGTAAATTAAATCAAATGATTCATGACCTATAGGAGTTGGTTTAAAAACGAGTTTAGTTGGGTGTCGTTCATATTTCGTTTTTTGACAAATATCACAAGTGTTTATATAGTCCTTTACATCTTCGTCTATTTTCGGCCAATAAAATAGTCTTTTGATTGCTTTTAAGTTCTCTTGTATACCACGATGACAAGTTTTAGTTTCATGGTATTGCTGAATTTTTAATTTTTGATCATCCGTGTCTATTACGTCAGTGAGAAATATATTGGATATTATTAATCTAAAAGAGTTATGCTTAAAATATTTTTGAATTACTCTTAAGAGTGATGGTTCTAGATTTTTATCTTTGAAATAAAGACAGTAAGTTTGTTTTGGTGCTATATATTCTTTAATGAAGTCTAGGAAAGGTTTTTCGATTTCTTTATTTGTTATTGATAAGTTTATCCTGTTTTTGTCGAAAATTGTTTGTTTATTTACTTTAAAGTTATTTTTATCAAAACTGGATACTATTATTTGATTTTTGTACGTATTTATGCATTTTTCTGTGTAAGTTGCACCAATAATTGGGTTTTCTTTATTTGAATGAATTGTTTCTATGTCGCTTGTATCTTGAGTTGTCACTTGGCCTGGATTTAATAAAATATCTTGATTAATTATAATCTGGGGTTTTTTCTTAACAGAGTTTGGTCTTATTTCTGAACTTGTTGTATTGTTATTTGTGAGTCTTAAAATTTCGTCCATATCATCTTCGTCCATTTGTATCAAATCTTCCGGATCTGGGGGATTTCCAATTATAGATAAATTATCTGTTTCTTTATGCTCTATTGGATGGATTTCTATTCTAGAGAGAGCATCCGCATTTGTGTTAAGTTTGCCTTTTTTATATATAATTTCATAATCGTATTCCTCTAATTTTAATCTCCATCGGACTAATTTTGAGTTAGGCTCTTTAAGAGAAAATAACCACTGAAGTGGTTTGTGGTCAGTTATGATTTTGAATTTTACTCCAAAGAGGTATGGTCTAAAATATTTAACTGCATGTACTATTGATAATAATTCTTTTTCAATCGTGCTATAATTAATTTCTGCTGGATTTAATGTCCTTGATGCATATGCTACAGGTAGATCTTGACCGATCGGACCTTGGGACAAAATTGCTCCTATTGCAAAATTTGATGCGTCTGTTGTTAGATTAAAAGGTTTGGAGAAATCAGGGTATTGTAGTATTGGGTCGTTCATTAAGATTTTTTGGCAAGTAGTAAAGGCATTCATAAATTCAGTTGTATGTTCTATTTTGTGATTCTTTTTTAAACATTGAGTTAGGGGTTTTGTTAATTGAGCAAAATTCTTGATAAATTTTCTATAGTACCCAATTAAACCCAGAAAGGATTTTATTTCCTTTGCTGTTTTAGGAATAGGAAAATTTTTAATAGCTTTTATTTTCGTCGGATTAGGTTTAATACCTTCCGGTGTTATTACATGTCCTAAAAATTCGACCGACTTACAGAGAAATTCTGATTTGTCTAATTGAATTTTTAATCCTGCTTGTTTTAGTCTATCAAAAACGGTTTTAATATTATTTAAGTGTTCCTGTAGTGACGTAGAAAATATAATTATATCATCCATGTATACTAAACAGATTTTATTTTGTATATCTCTTAAAACATTATCCATTACCCTTTGAAAGGTAGAAGGGGCATTCTTTAAACCAAAAGACATTCTTAAATATTCATAATGTCCGTTTTCTACGTTAAAAGCAGTTTTTTCAATTGAGTTTGGGTGCATCTCTATTTGATGAAACCCTGAGACTAAATCTAACGTTGTAAAATATTGACATCTACCTAATTTATCTAGAATATCATTGATATTTGGGAGGGGATACTTGTCGTCTATGGTCTTATGGTTAATTTGACGGTAATCTACTATGAGGCGCCATTTTTGAGTACCGCTGGCGTCCAGTTTTTTTGGAACTATCCAAATTGGCGAACTCCAAGGAGACTGAGATGGTCTTATTATGTTGTCAGCTAACATTTTTTCAATTTGTCTTCTAACCTCTTCTTTGTGGACAAATGGGTACCTATAGGATTTTGTATGTATAGGAATTTCGTCAGTCGTTTTAATTTCGTGTTTTATATTATTAGTAAATGTCAGTTTGTCGTCAGGTTGATGCAATATATTTTTGTATTTGACTAACAAGTTTAATTTTTCTTCTTCATTTAAATGGTCTGTTCTAATAAGAGAAAAATCCAAATTGCTGTTACTTTGTTCTAAGTTGGTTTGAGTTATTTCTTCTATATTAAAACATTCAAATTCTTCGTTTAGATATTTTTTTGCAAAAGGATTCAAAAAATCTCCATTTATTTCAATTAATTGTGTTTCAGAGGTGTAATTAGAGAATTCTATTACAGTAAAGCCATTTTTTATTTTTAATAAGCCGCCTTGAATGCAAATATTATTATTTGATAAATCTGGTATAACAATGTCTCCTTCAGGTATATTAGTTTTAATTTTTTTTAGTATTGAAGTATTGGCAGGTATTTCAAGTTTCTGTGTATCAAAATCTTTTCTATATTTTAAAGGTATTTTTACATTTTTATTTATAAGCATTTTGTTATTTAAATCAATATTTAAATTTAAGTCTATTAAATGTTTTATTCCAAGAATTCCGTCAAAATATGAATGAAAATCAAAAAGTACGAATTCTAGTGAAGTGATATTAAGTTTTTGAATTGTAGAGTGAAATTCTTTGAATATAGGAATGTTAGCTTTGAAATTTGCTTCTCTATTTCCTGTGCAAGTGATAATAGAAGTATTTGATTTAAAAATTGTATGTGGAAAGTATTTTTCTGCTATTATAGGTCTTAATAAAGAAGTATGACAACCGGTATCTACTAAAAGCTTTATAGGTGGATTACTTATCTCGATATATGGTAAAGAGTTAGGTACAAAGTTATTTATTTCTATGGCTCGATTTTTGGGGGCCAAGTTTCTGGAAAATTTTGTTCGATTATTGATTCATTATACATAATATGGTTTTCTATTTGTTGTTCGTCACAGGTATAATTATCGTTATATTGAAAATTGTTTTCTAATTGATTGTCGTTTTGTGATTGTTCGTCATAGTCAAAATGGTCTTGGTTTTTAATGTGGTAATTATCATAATGATCTGGTTCGAAAATTTCAACATTAGTTAATTCTTCTGATATAAAATTAGGTGGCCCGGTAGATTTAAAATAATTATTATTATTTCTAGAATTTATAACGTTTATTTATAACGTAACGTTTATTTATAACGTAATATTTACTGGTTTTCCGAATACTTGGGCATTAGTAAAGTATTTTTGTGGAATCGGTCTTGATTCAATTTTTATTGGTTGACTTGGAAAGAAGGTCTTTGATAATTACTAAATGAGGCTTGATTTTGGAATATCGGTACATTTTGAGGATTATTGAATTGTCTTTGTTGATAATTAAATTGAGGTGAATACATATGATTATTTGAAAATTGTTTATTAGGATTAAATATAGGACGGTTAAAATTTGGTCTTTGATTATTGTTATTTGTAGTCCTATTTGTCGTTATATTTTGTCTTTGTGGTTGTCTGTCTATTTGCCTTAAATTAATTTGTTGCTCCATTAAAGAATGATTAACAACTAAGTTTGTAGCTTCTTCAATATTTTTTGGTTTATTTAACATTAGCAACGTTCTTAATTCTGCGTCACAGTTAGAAATTAAGACAGTTACTGCTGTAACTTCATTTTGATTTATTAAAATTAATTTAGTATTTGGTTCGATATCTGTATCTGAATTAATTTTTAAATTTAATCTCATTTTTATCATTTTTAATCTTTCTAAAAAATCTATAATATTTTCGTTTCTGTTTCTACTTAAATAGATAAATTGCTGATGCAACACATGTCGGTCAACTTTGTCACCAAATTTTATTTTTAAGGCATTTTTTACTTCTGGCCATGTATTTAAATCAGGCCTGCAGAGTAAAAAATCACCAGCTTCTTCAATAATTTTAGAGCAGATAGCAGCAAATACGAATTCGCTAAGACTATTGTCTTGTGTTTTGCCATATCTGTCAAAAAATTTATCAACAGAATTTAAAAATGAATTTAAATGTTCGCTTCGTCCAGCAAATGGACGGATTGTATTTGCAATTTCTTTAGCTGCTTGAATAGTAGCCATATTATTATCAATTTCAATTTCAGTTATAGCTTCTAGCAAAGAATTTAATATAATAGGCATAAAATAAGTAAAATAAAATAGTATATATAAAGTAGTAAATTTAATGGATTCGAAAAATATTCAAAATTCACAAACAGTAAAAAAAGGAAAAAGAAATAAAGGATTTGAGCTCAACACTTACTTGATCAAGAAGTCTTCAGAATTCAGCCTAGGTCTTCTTTCCAGATGAGTGGTTGAAACCAGCGACGAAAGGACACTGTACTGTAAGCCAATTCGCCTTCAGGAATCCTACTGACTGCGCCACTTAAGTTTTACGAGTTAAAAATTACTTTTTTAAAAAACAATTTTATTAACACGGACTAAATACAATGATAATGACAGTACAAAATCTTAAGCATAAGTGATTTAAGTTTATATTTACTCTTATTTATATGTTTCTATTAATCTAATGCACATAAAGAATAGAAAGTACAATGGTTATCATAATGACACTATTAACTATATTCTTAGATACATAACTCCAGTCTCTTAAATTGCGCAGCCAAGATATACGTCGTCTCCCCACGCTTCGTTTGCCCTATAGCACACCATACGTTTATTTAAAGTTCATGTTAAAAATACTCCTTGCTCTCTTAACATAAGGATTTTTAGTGTCCTAGAAATGATTTTTCAATAAATTAAAAAGACCACTGCGTGTAAATGTAAGTGTAGGCGTATATGTTAAAATTTTCCGTAATGCAATAAATAAGACTTCTTCTTCTTCAGGTGCCCTCTCCGCTACGGAGTTTGGCAATCATCCTTGCTATTCGTATCTTTGAAGCTGTTGCTCTAAATAATCGGTTAGATGTGCAGTGAAACCAGTCTCTTCGATTGCGCAGCCAAGATATACGTCGTCTCCCCACGCTTCGTTTGCCCTGAATCTTTCCTTGGATAATTAACTGGAGCAATCGGTACTTTTTCCCTTTCATCACATGACCAAAATATTCCAACTTTCTTCTCTTGATGGTGATCAATAGCTCCCGTTCTTTGTTCATTCTTCGAAGAACTTTACTATTTACTTTGTCTGTCCAAGGTGTTGGACAGACATATTATATATTATAAATAAGATAAATATGTATATTATAAATAAGACTAAGATTGTATAATAGTGACATTAAAACTTTCAAATAAAACATTCAACAGCCGTAAAAAAGCATTTTGTGGTGTTACATAATCATCTTTGAGTTTTTGTTATAAGAATAAACCATCATAAATAAATGAAGGTAATTACGATAAAAAATATTTTTATGGTAAAAATAGATTCAAGTGGTCAAGAGTTCCTCCAGCAAAAAATGTACGGACTGCTGTACCTACATAACATAATCAAGATTTCCACTGCAATTCGTTTACCCGAAAATAATCGTAAGTACATGTTTGAAAGAAAATTAATCTGAGAATATAATTACTATAATACTAGAGTAAACCAATGAGAAATTATCTACTCTAAGGAGCAAGTATGCAAATGATAACAGGTCAGAATTAGCTGAAGTAGACACAGTTGAGTTTAGAGCTTTCTTAGAATTGCTGTTATATTCATCAATATTTAAATTGAATCACGAAGATGTCGACTCATTCTTTGCTACAGACTGAACTGGCCGAGATACCTTCCGTTCCGTAATGTCGAAGAAACGATTCTTGACCATTTTAAGCGCACTGAGATTTGACAATCCTTTTACAAGCGATGAAAGAAAGAAGACTGATCCATGTGCTGCTATTTCTAATGTTTTTTACATGTTTATACAGGATTGTCAGGAGCTATACTCTATTGGTACCAGTGGATGCATCGATGAAATGCTTATTGGATTTAGAGGGAGATGTAAATTCAAGATCTACATGCCACAAAAGCCTGCAAAATATGAAATTAAAGTAATGTGTCTAAGTGATGCCCGAACCAGTTATTTGTTCAATGCCTATATATATGGAGGAAAAAAAACCGATGGAGTAGGCCTGGATGATCAAGAAAAAAAAACTAAATAATTCAACTCAATCTGTTCTCCGATTATGTAAGCCTATTTATAAGACAAACAGGAACATTACCGCCGATAACTGGTTTTCCTTTATAGAACTATTGGATATCCTAAAGATGAAAGGTTTAACATACGTAGGTACGTTAAAAAAAATAATAAAAAGGAAATTCCACTGGCGTTCCTTCCAATGGTGTCCAGAAAAGTTGACGAATATCTTTATGAGTTTACTAAAGAACTAACGCTTCTTTTTCATGTGCCAAAGCGAAACAAGGCCCATACTTGTTTCATCTATGCACCACAGTGAAAGTATTGACGGTGATTCTGGAAAGACTGAAATTATTGCATTTTATAACGCGACCAAGGGTGGAGTAGATGCTGTGGATGAAAAATGCAGCAAATATTCGAGCAGTCGCCATACACGTAGATGGCCAATGTTAATATTTTACAGAGTTGTCGACATAGCTTCTACAAATGTATACGTTGTGTATTGTTAGGCAAATTCTGAAGAGAAAATAACTCGATTCCAATTTATCAAAAGTTTAGCACATGATTTAGTAACAACTCTGTTTACCAGAAGACTTGCCAACACACGAATTCCTAGAGAAATTTGAATAGATATTAGTAGGATACTTCAGGTTCCAGTTCCGGTTGTCGAAACAGTGAACGAAAAGTTGCCAAATAGAAAAACCTGCCTTATCTGTCCGCCAAGGCTAAAAAAAAGAACTGCTTATGCGCGTGTTGAATGCACGAGACCAACTTGTTTGGACTGTTTAAAAAAATTTGTAATACTTGTTACAGTCTACGCTAAGTATCGTATGCATTTATTTATTCTATACCTATTTTTGCGTAAGTTTACCCATTGCATTTTTCTAAGTAAGCAAAGAAGTGATTTATTTGGTTAATAAGCGTGATAAATAAACTATCCTTTTGAATGTTTTGTAATGAAATTTATTGGTTTTTGAGAAAATTTTAGTAAAACGTTTAATTAGTGATTCTTTGCTTTTTTTGTTGACGCTATATTCTGGCTTATCTAAATAAATACTTAATTCAGTTGCAACAATTTTTTTAAGAGAATGACACTTTACGAGGTGTATTTAAGCGTTAGCAATTAAAAAATAAAAACATTCGCAATTTCGTAATATTAATTTGATGGCGGTGTCAATTTTACGGCACGTCACCAGTTGCGTGACAACTGTGGCATGTCACCAGTTAAGGGTTAAAGTTGTTAACAGGTATATCTTTTTTTGCTGAAATAATGTACCTCATACATTTTTTTTACACATAGCGCTACCTTGGAGAGCAAAAAAGTTAAGCGTAAATTTATGTCACAAATGTGGCATATGTAGCGTCCTCTATCAGCTACATCAAAGTAAGCATCAAATGATAATTTCTCATACTCAAAAGCCTTCAGATATAAATTTTTATACATAAATGTCCACAGACATGAAAGTTATAGCGAAAAATAAAATTTTAAGTTTCAACCCTGTATCTTTTTTAATATCAAAAGTTTATTTAAGCAAGTTGGCTGAAATCGTAAAAGTATAGAATCTACTCTTTTTTTTGTACAATTACTTAAGGACCACCCTGTAACTTACCTACCACCCTAACTTATAAATTTTAATATAAATAGAAATTGTTTGTTTAAAACATATGCATTATCTTTCTCTTATATTAGCGCTTTCTTTCCACTGCCAAAATATTTGGTATCTTGTATAGTATAAACTAATGTATTTGAGAATATTCTTTACAAACTTGTTAAATAAAAATCATATGTTGCTGCATAGAGTAGAAGATGCTGGTACTGGTTTCCCAAATCACTTACAGCCTCGTCAGTCATATCTGCGAATTAATTAGTTAACTATTTTGTACAAACTATTTCGTTTTACGTTTAAACAACATATACAACATAATAATTAAGTTTATTAGAAATAAAAGTATAATTCATTCAGTTTTAAAATCCCAGAAAATGGGAATCCCAGATATTTTACAAGGCATTTTAGTTTATAACTAACTAGCTAACCTGGCAACTTTGTACCGCCATATTTTTTGCCGTCCATACTGTCTAAAGTTTAAGATTTTCATAATTGTTTTTCATTTTTCGTTTTTCCTTCCAGAGAGAAAACAAATAGTGCGTGCGGATGGTTTGCCGACTCTCTCGCACGCAACGTTTAACTGCACATGCGCAAAACATGGCAGTTCAAGGTTTATTTCCCAAACTGTTAATGATTCACCTTGCGATTTAATAATAGTATTGTGTCCTCCGGAGGCGTGTCAGCCGGGAGCTGACAGCCGTGCCGGACGCATCAAGGAATTTGGATATCGGTCAAAATACTTGGGAATTCCAAGTTTGGCCAAATCCAAATTTCTAATTGATTCGATGCAGGGAAATTCCACTTTCGCTACGTAAAACAAAGGATTTGTTTTACATAAAAGCAGGTAGATTTTCTCTCATCGATCAGTCGAGCTTGCCTCTTCTACTGTAGACCTACTCGGTGCTATTATTGTTCCTACTAAGTTATTGTTTTATTTTCTGATTTCCTATATACCATTTTTTTATTTTAGCATTATTGTATATTCAGACCTTTTCAGGATAGAATATTACATTGATCTATATTTGTTCATGTACTGATTGTTTGATATTTTTTGTTGAGAAGTTTGAAGTTGTTCTTCCGTAAGTTAAGAACACTTAGAAATATTTATCTTGCTTTTTCTATTTTATATATTTGATTTTGTATTTTGTATCTAAGTAGTTCTTTTCGGTAAGTCAAACAGCTCTTAGAAGTATTTCTCTGATATCTGACTTGTTATTTTATTGTGTGTCTAAGTAATTCTTTTCCGGTAAGTCAAAAGAACCCTTAGAAATATTTTCATATCGCATTATTATTTCTGATATTTTATCTAAGATATTTTCTTCCGTAAGTTAAGAAAATACTTATATATTTGTCTATTTCATTTTTCCATTTTTTGCTAAGCTGTTTCTTCCGTAAGTCAAGAAACACTTATAAATATTTGTGCATTTATTTTACTATATTTGATTCTCTTGTTTATTTTTTTTGTTCTAAGTTGTTTCTTCCGTAAGTCAAGAAACACTTAGACATATTTCTATAATCTGTTTCATTTTTGCATTTCTCGTTTTATATTTTGAGTATTTTATTTTTCCACTCTAAGTCGTTTCTTCCGTAAGTCAAGAAACACTTAGAAATATTTCCATATTTTACTCTCACATTTACATATTTCATTTATCTATATTTCTGTCCTAAGTTGTTTCTTCCGTAAGTCAAGGAATACTTAGACTATTTTATCTGTTATGTTTTCTATTTTTGATCTGTTATTTTGTAACTGCTCCTTGGAACTGTTACCTATAACAGATAGTTGTCACTGTAACCGTTATTTTATACCAGTAGCAGTATTAAACCATTTCATCAGTGGCAAGCAAAGATGGTCAACACCCGGTCTAATTCCGAGGACAGGAAGAAGTCCGCAGAGCCGGCGATGGGTCCTACAGGCCCAAATGCCCCCTCTCGGCAACAATTGCGACTTCAAGACTTCAATAGTATTGCACTAAAAACTGAAGACGTTTGAATTCAAAAGAACTGTCGGTTGGCATTAGTGGCAGTTTTGAAATAAGCACATCCTTGCCTTTAAACTCTCCTATGCGTATGGTCTCTTTATTTAAATTTTTTATGATTTTTTAACAGTTAGTCTTTTTTGGTATATTGTCGCATTTCTGGTTATTACTGAGTTTGTACGACCTGAATAAACGGAGAGTTTTTGTTTTAATTTGTCTAGGTAGTGTTAAGCTGTGTTGTTTTCTGGATCATGTTGTGGGTGTCTTGGAGCGTTCAGAATTATTTCTTTAGCTCTTTTAATAACTTTTCGACTTTACTTCACGGATGTACTCCGTAATTGGAGGCCTGAAGAACCGATTGGAGGCCTTTGAAATGTGGGTATTTAGAAGACTACTTAAAATTCCCTGGACAGATCACACAACAAATGTCGAAATATTAAATCGAATGGGAGAGAACGAGAATTGCTGCCAATAATAAAAAACAAACTGCTTATCTGGGTCATATGTTTCGAAATTCCAAGTGCCAGTTCTTAAAGCTTATTATGGAAAGGTATATAGAAGGAAAACGAGGTATCGAAAGAAAGAAATACTCATGGCTTAAAAACATAAGGGATTGAACAAACCTCGATGCCCATGCACTCTTTAGTGCCACACAAAATCGAGAGGAGTATGCCAGAATTGTCAGCAACATCCACTAATTTAATAGGGTACCATGAGAAGAAGAATTCTGTAATTTGTCCAATATGCCTCCGCAATAATTCAATTTTCCTAAGCAGTCGTTTTTCCCAAGGTGCAATTCTGTATCAGTCCTTGCGATATTAGTCTTATTGATTTTAACGTCCATAACATAAGCAATTGCTATTGCTGCACAGTAAATCAGCATATGGAAATATTCCAATGTATGGGCTTCCACGATATAATTGGGTAGGACTTCAGTGTTTACAATTTGTAACAGTGCGCCTAATTTCTTAAAAGAGTTTATTTTTGGTAGCGCTAGTCTACTGACTGGGTTTGTTCCATTAAACATTTTCACGGCACGTGCCGTTTCGCGTACTATCATGCAACTCGTTTTTGTGCTGCTGCGTATTAACAAGTTGAGTTTCTTGTACGACAAGCACAGGAGTCTTCTGAATATAGATTTTATTGTGGTGTTCATCGATAACTACCCCCTGGGTTTGAATCTCTCGTTTAACTTTACTTCTGATGATATCCAGTTTTGTCTCTGGGAAAAGATTATTTCTAATAATTACTCGGTATTGATCTGCTATTCGGTGTCCAGAAACTTTAATATCTGGATACGCCCTACAAAATTCGGCATACAGCTGTTGTCGATAGCCGATCGTTTCTTGATCTAGGTTCGTTACCCTTGTAATAGAAGCTCAAGATGTTTTCGTTTAAAGACACAGTCCATTTTATGCGCTGCCTAGGTCGTCCCGCTTGAGTGAGCGCCGGCGGATGTTCTAGCACAGTACCTTCTTGTTGTTGTTGTATTCCCGATTTAGCCATACGGCTCACACACTCTCTAAGGGGAAAATTCACTCATCCCAGATACCTACGGTATCAAAAGCATTGAGCTCTGCTGGGACTCTTTCCGTGTTATCGAGCCCTAGGGGACTTGGTATGTTGGAGTATCTCCCAAAAATTTTCGTACACATCTGGACGTCGAGAACACTACAGCTTTCTGCATGGCCTTATAGAGATGTTCATTAAAACCCAGCTATTTCATGTTCTCTAGGAGGTTTTTGGGAATAACACCAGTAGTAGATAGAATAATAGGTACTGTCTTGGTACTTTTCATTCTACATTGTCTCCTGATTTGTATTTCTAGATCTCTGTACTTGGCGATCTTTTAGTTGTATTTAACACGTAAATTATTGGTGTTGGGTATCGTCACATCAATAAGTGTTGTTTTCGTAGTAAGTTTATTAACTAGTATGAGATCCGGTCTATTATGCGACACTGGTTGGTCTGTGAGCACAGTGCGGTCCCAGTACACCTTGTAGTTGTCATTTTCAAGCATTCTGTTAGGGACGTATTGATAAAAAGGAAGATAGTCGGTTTGGAGAAATCCCAGTTTGTCAGCTAGTTTTTGGTGCATAATCTTTCCTACTGAGTCATGGCGTTCTTTATAATCAGTACCGGCAAATGCTTCGCAGCCACCGGTAAGATGTTGGATGGTTTCTTGGGCTTGACACCTATATCGGCATTTGTCATTTGTAACTTGAGGATCTTTAAGAATATATTTCAGGTAATTTTTTGTTGGAATAACCTGATCCTGAATGGCAAGTAGGAAAGCCTCAGTCTCGAAAAACATCTTTCCTGATGTCAACCAATAGTTCGACGCTGTATTGTCGAAATATTTTTGGCTGATCTCATTGAGATGTCGCCCATGCAAAAGTTTACTCATCCAACTAAAGGTTTTTCTTGTTTAGTCAGGTGGTTTATGCGCATTTCTTGTTCCTCCAGTTTAAGCGGCGTTGTATCATCTACTGCGCAAATTGCTCGATGTAAAGTAGATGTCTCAGCCTGTACCTGAAAATAAGTTCTTAAATTAGCAATTTGTTTAACCAATTGCTCACCTATATCCATAAGTCCTCTTCTCCCTTGATACCGCGGCAATGTTGTTCTCTCTACTGCACTGCGTGGATGATGTTTTTCCGCCTTTGTGAGAAGTGTTCTTATTTTCCACTGAAGACCCTCTATATCCATTTTTGACCACTTTATAATACCAAATGAGTAGCTCAGCGTGAAACAGGCGTACGTATTTAATGCCTTAAACAACTTTTTATTATAAAGATATGACCGATTTAGTTGTCTTAGTATTTGCACGAACTCCTAAGTTAGTTTAGTTTTCATTTGTTTATGGTCAATTTTCTGCGCTTGTTTTATTCCGAGATATTTGTAAATATCATTGTCACCCATTGCCTCGATGTTTTGGCCATCTTGCATATCGAAACCTCCGGGCTGAACCTTTCCTCTGACTATATTTAGTATACGGCACTTGTCTAATCCAAAATGCATACTAATATCATTTGAGAAATTTTTTACAGTTTTTAGCATCTGATCTAAGTGGTTTCGAGTGGAAGCCATTAATTTCAAATCATCCATATACAACAAATGATTAAGCTTCGTCACCACAGTATTGTTATTTTTGATGCTAAAACCTGAGTCAGTGGAGTTCAGTAGGTGAGATAGTGGGTTCATCGCTAAACAGAACCAAAAAGGACTCAACGAGTCCCCCTGGAAAAGGCCCCGGTTAATTGAGATATCTTCAGTTTCGACGTTGTTTTCACCGGGTATTTAAAGGTGAATTTTAGTCTTCCACTCCGTCATTTTATGCTTTAAAAAGGTCACGATATTTTCATCGACTTTATATATTTTCAATATATCTATAAGCCATTAATGCGGTACTGAATCAAAGGCCTTTTTGTAGTCGATGAAGGCGGTGAAAAGGTTTCTTTTTTTTTTGTGTACGCCTGGTCGGAAATGACTGAGTCGATTTTAAGTTGTTTTTTGCAGCCCATGGAACCCTTAGCGCACCCCTTCTGTTAAGGCTCTACGATATTGTTTAGAGAACAGTATTGGTAGATACGCTGGCCTACATAGAATATGACCAATTTGTACAAAGTTGGAAGACAAGTAATTGGGCGGTACTTGGCTGGATCGTGGGTGTTATTTTGATCCTTAGGTATTAGATAAGTGAGTTGTATTATTAATAATATTATTATTATTATTATCCAGATCTAGCCTAAAGACTTATATTTTCTATAAGGGGAAAATTCACTCAGATACCAACGGTATCAAAAGGATTGAGCTCTAGTGGGGCTCTTTCCATGTTATCGAGCCCTAGGTGACATGGTACGTCGGTGTATCACCCAAATATTTTTTACGTAGCTAGATGTTGATAGTAGTATCACTTACGTCACAGTAAATGCTGTCACGAAGACTGCATTGGGTGAAATTTGTAACTGAAAATGTGCAGTTTTTGAGAAAGAACTTGTGCAATCGAAAAGAAGCAGTTGTAAGTTTAAGATCGGTTGTAATATTAAAGTTTACATCTAGCGTTTTTTGGCATATTTTAAATGCTTTATATTTATTGCTAAAACTTAAAATCGATATTTCATGCCATAAGTTTTGAAGATTAGGCTCGAAAAATGGAAATTCCTTAGTTACCGGTGAATGATTAATAAGTTTTGTCAAATTTTGGTCAATGATATTGAAAATTGTAAAAAAATAACAAAAAGTGCGCACCGTTTATTTATGCTTTCTTCAAACCTACCTCATTTGAGGCGTAATGAAAGAATTTCATACAAAAACTTCACTTTTCGTGTCAAAAAAGCATTTTGTTTTTATCGATAAGTCTTTTAATCACTCGATATCGAATTTTTACCGCCGAGTTGATACAAATTTTATTAAAAAAAAAATTATTTCGCAGGTGTAACTGACTTGATATTCAAAATCGCCAGTAGCTTTAAGCGTTGTTTCTGGGAGATCGGTTCATTCTACAGAAAAAGTATTAATAAACATATTTGTTTTAAATTATCTCAGCTATTTAGGATATAAGCTTTTTGAATATGCCCGATTATTATAAAATATTTAATATACCACTTTAGGTTATACTGTAAGTTTACTAAAACTTCCTTAATAACGTTTTAAATCTATTTATTGTGGCATGTCTAGGTTGAATGTTGAGTTTGTATGGGATTAAGCCACAATTGACTATAATCAAAATTATATTTTTAACTAAAAAAATTTGACGTTTTGATTTCCACTTCGGAAATCGTTTTCAAAAAACATTTTGTAAGGTTATGTGTTTTCAAAAATTCAAGTTGAGTCACTTGGCCGCGATGTTGTAGGCAACAGACATGTTTTGGCTGAAAAGACGTAAAGATGGGTTTTTTGTTCCTCACATTCTAATTAATCTAAGTATTTCCATATTATTTCTATGTGCTTATGTATTTTATGTTGCATCTGTATTGTATACAATTGAAGACGACATGTCTCTGACTTTCTTAATCTGTTATTGTTGGTACATTATTGTTGTTGACTTCTTCTTTTAGTAATGGCAACCAAAGTCTGTTACATTTTGCTAATGGATTTTCTACACATTTTTCTTCATTGAACAGGATGAGGGTTGCTTCTGAGACTTTTCCCTTTTTCGGGTCTGTTACTTTCATGATTATTGATGCATCTTTTCATTGTACTTTGTGTTCGTTGTCCCTGGCATGTTTGTATATCTGTTATATGTTGCAGTCCCTGTTTTCTATGTATATTTCATGGTTATTTATCTTGTCACTTATTGGTCCTTCGGTTTTTCCTACATATAAATTGTTGCATTCACAGGGTATTTTATAGATACAGTTCTTTGATCTATCTTGTGTATTGTAAGGTTAGGTGTTGGACAGGATAGATCTGTCTATCCTTTCACGCAGATTTATCAAAACATGGTTTTTCCCAAAACATCACGGCCAAGTAAGTCTACTTTAATTTTTGAAAAGACAACTTCACCACACTTTTATCGCTTTTTTCAACAATATTTTTAAATAATCTTTCTTGAAGACGATTTCCGGAGTGGAACATCAAATAATAGTTTTTGCAATCAATTGTTGCTAACTCCCATACAAACATAATATTTAATAAAAAAATGAACAAAACTAGGTATTTAAAGTACCTACGACTGCAACAATAAACTCATTTTAGTGCTCATAGAATAAAGTCATCAGTATGTTTATGATCGTAATTTTTTAGTGTAAGTCGTCACTTTGTAAGTCATGTAAAACGCTTTATATTATTTTTTTAATTTACTTGCAACTTATATATAATTTACTTTTATTTCTAATGTAACTTAATATCTTCGAGTATAAAATTAACCACATGGTATAAGAATCTTGTTTGTATAAAAAAGTGTTGAATTTTTAAAATACATGTTTCGTTATTAAAAAAAAAACTATTCGTTTATGATGCTTGCTTCACTGTAGTCGTATAAGTTTGGCCAGAACTTTGAGCTAGATTTACTTGTGTCGGCTGGGAGGTTGGCGCACTCTCAAATTTTGGTTTGCCCATCAAAAACGCTGGATTTGATTCTAGTCCAACCCCGTTTGGATTTAGGGATGATGTTACCCCTATCAGTCCTGTAATTAGAAAAATACTTTAGAATCTATATATGCCAGTCGTTTATACGACTACCACACCATGCTTCACAAGACCGGCAATATCCTTTTAGAAAGATGGATGCATTAGATGGAAGGAACATTTATTCTAGAGAATATTAAGGGCTAGGGTCCTTCGTTAAATATTTTAAGGTTATTAAGATATATTATTTTTTTATTCTTAATAAAAAACATTTAAATATATTTAAAGTGCATTTTTCAAACATTCCTCATTCCATAGAATAATTGAAGTGGATAGAAGAACGTAGTATTCTTAATGGATCATCGTTACTTATTATCTTGGCTAATTTTACTTTATTTCACTAATTAAAATTTCACCTCTAAAAGGACACTAATCAAAAGATATATGGACATATAAGCAGAATATGGGTCACTTGGACCAGATGGTCAAAGTTCAATTCTAACGTGACTGTAGGTAAGCGTTGAATCTGCATTACTGGCCGAGCATAAATTTTAGCCAAGACCGGAACTATTTGTCAACTGTCAATTCTTCTTCTTTTTCGTAACTAATTTAAGAACGAAGCCACCGCACAGTGGGAACAAAGTCCCGTCCACAATTAAGTCTCGTCCGCCGACGCCACAAACGATCTGTTCGCTTCTTCTTATAAGCAGCCGTTAGATGTTATTTGAAATATTCATATTGTCAAATATTCCTCTTTCCGTGGACTGAAAATTCTCCTTTTAATCAGCAGCCGTTAGCTATCCTTTTAATTATCAAATATTCCTCTTTGCGTCGACTGTCAATTCTTCTTATTAGACACCGGACACCGGGTCATGTCAAATCTTATTTTGGTCGAATTATCTGCCAATTCTTTTTCTTTTTGCCTGTCATGTCAATTGTCAAATCTTCTTTGTGTTGACTGTCATGTCTTCCAGCTATCAAACGAGATAGTGAACTGTGCATGATAATAGTAATAATAGATGTACAGGGCATTAAAGAAGAAGGCATTACAACATACGAAACTTATCTCGTTTGATGGTTGAAAGACTTGACAGTCGACGCACACAAGAAAATTTGAAAATTGACGTGACATAGACGAAAAGAAGAAAAATTGACAGATGGCTCGACCAAAATAAAAAGATTTGACAATTGACATGCCAGCTACTGGTTGCTAATAAGAAGAAGGAATTGACAGTCGACGCAAAGAGAAATATATTTGATAATTGAAATGACAACTTATGGCTGCTGATAAGAAGAAGAATAATTAACAGTTACACAAACAGGAATATTTGACAATTGAAGTGACAGCTAACGGCTGCTTATAAGAAGGGGTGAACAGATCGTTTGTGGCGTCGGTGGACGGGACTTTGTTTCCATTCGTCGGTGGCTTCGTTCTGACATTAGCTTTGGAAAAGAAGAAAAATTGACAGTTGGCAGATGACGAAAAATTGACAGCGGACCTTATATATTAATTATTTGAAACATTTTTGTCTACAGCGTACAAATTTTGTATAACAAATAGAACAAATAGAACATTTTGTTTTTGATGTGAGATTCATGTTAATTTCGTATTATCTAGTTATCTTGACTTATATTTTATTTAAATAAAAGTTTTTGAATTAGCAAGTTATTTTATAAACATAATTCTGTATTTGTTGTTTAGTAGTGATGTTTGTTCTAAATTTATTAAGTTGGGACATTAGTACTATTCAGCACTTTGCTACAAAGGTATGAATGCATCAAAATTTTTGCGTACGTTTTTTTCACAAATAAGGCAATGTTAGTATATATAACATGATCCATTATAGAATATTTGTATAAAAAATAAAAAACACTTAAACATTCAAAATATAACACCAAGTTGACGAATTAAAAAAACTGTATGAGAGATGTGAGAATAAATACGTGTCTACAATTTTATAGGCGACTTTCACTTACACTTCTCCTAATTCGATATTTTAGGTTAACCTATTTATTAAACCAAAGTGTAAATATTTGAATAACATGTTTCGAAGGTCTTATTGTTTATAGATATACTTAACTATTTATGAGCAGTAACGGGTGTTTTATTAGAAATAAGGACACATAATATAAAACAGTAGTTATATTTTATAAATTATAATCTCATAGTTATTATATTTAAGTAATAGCTATACTCTATGGGCAAAGGAGTGTTTTGTAGCCGATTGAGGTCCATGAGATTACAATTGATTTTTATGAATTCTGACCTGCTGAATCCGAATCTCTAACATTAAATCTTAATTTGTTTAAATGCTTATAACTAATAAACCAATAAAGATACACCCTCTTTTAAATCGAGTTTTGTTTCTTTTAAAAAAACAAAAAAACACTCTTTGAAAAATTAAAATCGGTCAATTAGAACCCGAGATATTGACTAACAACAGGATATACTCCAGATCATTGAACCTAAGAATAAAGTGGGGTATGGGCAAAAATGCCAGCGTAGTTCAGACAGAACTGACTGGTATCTCCATAGCCGCAAAAGAGATAACTCAAAAAGATATAGCAGGGAAAACTATAATGATCTGTACAGATAGCAAACAAGCGCTACTAACCTTGAGTAGACCACGTGTCACCTCAGGTTTAGTAATGGAGTGTTAAGAGTCACTAACTCAAGCTTCGGATGGTAATACCATCATCCTGAGGTAGGTTAAATGACACAATAGGAATAAAGGCCCCATTGCTGACCAATTATCTAGGAAAGCGGCAGACCTAAGACTCTTAGGACCTGGGGATATTTGGTTGGCCATTTACAACAATCGCAGAAATTGTCAAATGTCACTCCCATACGCAAACCGTAAAAAGATGGGAAGAAGGGCAAGGATGTAAACTTGCCAGAGTAACACTAAGTAACCTTGAAGAGTCAACATCAAAGAAGTACTTGGGAATGACCAGGAAAAACCTACGTTTGGCAGTTGGTTTTTTAACTGGTCATTGTCAACTAAGCAAACACCTCCACACACTGGGGCTAGCAGACACACCTCTATGCCTGGAGTTATCGTTAATACGAGAGTACGCGTTCGGCAAGTCCTGGCCCACACCTGCCCACATAAGAGAGATGTCTCCTGGTGACTTGTCCATCATCATCATCATCATTTAATCTTCGCTTATCCACTGCTGGACATAGATCTCCCTCATAATTTTCCATCTATTTCGATCTTGTGCCTCTTGCATCCAATTCCTATGACAACGTCTTAGATCGTCAGTCCAACGTGTTGGTGGACGACCTTTCTAGAAATGGCAGGATGGACAATGAGCTAAGGGTGACAGCTCCCTGGCAGGATGTACAATGGGTCAATCTTGGCCTAAGTGCCGTGAAACTTAACTCGCACTCCCTACTCTACAGATACAGATACAGAGAAACTTAGGATCATAGTTTTAAAATGACTTACTTTGAATCTTGTTACGTTGATTAAATACAGTGTTATAAGGAAAATATCTGATATAGTGAATCATTTGTTATTTTTTAATAATAAATTTGCAATATCGCGTGTAACAGACCGATTTTAATTTTTAAAGTTTGCTTGGTTTTTCTTAAAGAAACAAAAAATGATTTAAAAAAAGAAATATCGTTAGTAGTTTATTAGTTATAAGCATTTAAACAATAAAATTGTTAACTACAAACTCCTGCTCAGAAATTCTGATTATCATATTGAAGATTTGGATTCAGCGGGTCAAAATATATAAAACTCAGTTGTAAAATCTTATGGACCTCAATCGACCGTGAACTTCCTTTTACCCGTAGACCTCTGGATTGACGTTAACATATAAGGCTATTTCAATCGTCTAACATTTAAAAAAATACTAATTAAAAACTATGTTGGTAGCTTTTAAGATGTAAAATATAATTATACAGTATGATGCAAATGTATGGAATAAATTCATTATTTCAAAAACTGGATGACTTTAAAAAAAATCTTAAAACACGTCAATTTTAGTTTTTGAATGGCCATCAACTACTATATATGTATTGGACATTACGTCATCGGTGTCGGCGTAATGACGTAAACGTCGATTTTTTAAAATACAAACCGAGATCATGCGACAGCTCATTTAAAAGGTCGCCTTATCGCCTTTGCAACGATAATCATTTGAATATTTATTTCTACAGGGTTAACCAAAACTGTTGGTTTATTAATTCAATTAAGTTACAATAAATGTTTACTTAAATTTTCGATGGCTTCAGGTGTTATTCGTGCAATTTCCATTCTGATGCGCTCCTTCAACTCTGCTAAATTTTTCAGTCGATTTTGATACACTCTGCTCTTTAAATATCCTCACAAAAAAAAGTCTAACGGAGTCAGATCTGAAGACCTTGGTGGCCATTCGATGGGCCCCCTTCTACCTATCCACCTACCTGGGAAAACGTTATTAAGGTAATTTCATACCTCAACGCCGTAGTGTGAGGAAGCCCCATCATGTTGGTACAACAAATCATTTCTATTGTGGCAACAGATAATCCTGAAGAAATTCTAGATAACGAGATGCAGTTAAGTTTTCCTCAAAAAAATATGGCCCTACAATTTGATTGTTTATAATGCCGGCATGAAAGACGCTTCATTAGAAAAAAGTACCTTTGTATGAAATCCTGGTCTCTGTTATATTTTACACAACGGTTTCGCAGAATTAAATTCTTCTATCAAAGTCATCTTCTAATAGCTCCTGGGCCAGATGTACTTTGTATGGATGCCAGTTCTCCTTTTTTAGCACTCTTACAGTTGATTGGTGGACATTATTATTTAGTGCGACCTGCCTAGAACTGGTATAGGGATTGACTTGAAACGCCAGTACAACGTCCAGTTTCTTGTCTTCGGATATTGATTTTCTACCACTTCTGGGAAGATCTTTAACATGGCTCGTTTCTCTAATTTTATTTTTCAATTTTACCTACTGTTGATTGAGTAATTGGTTCACGATTGGGGTATTTAGCATTAAATAAATTACGAACTTCTGCTTGAGTCCTCACTCTATATTCATAACCAAACATAATTAAAATCTTGATTCGGTCTGTTTCTGTTAGTTTCATTTTTGTAAATGCTGTTATTAATGTCGGCAAAAAACTCGAAAAGTAAAAATTTGACGTCTATTATTTGACAGATTCACAGAACATTGACAAATGAAGACGAGTCAATGACAATATTGATTTAAATATTTTTGAAAAATAACTTAAATACTTACTACAATAATTAATTTCAGATTATAATGTAGCACTGTTTTTTATCAAAAAAAAAAATTTCGAAAAAAAATGTATTTTTTTTCGAAACACGCAAAAACACTATTTTGTTTTATTTCCAGTGGCGTTCCTTAGTGCAGTTTAGTTCAGTGAATGAATATTTATGGTAAATCCATGTTACTTAACAAAGTTCATAATTTTGGAGAACCCTGTAGAAATAAATATTCAAGTGATTACATTGTTACAAAGACGGTAAGGAGACCTTGCAAGTGAGCTGTTGCGTGACCTCGATTTATATTTACAAAAATCGTCGATTACGTTAATACGCCGACACTGATGACGTAATCACCATCAGTTGATGGTGATTCAAAAATTAAAATTGACGTGTTATAAGATTTTTTTTAAAAGTCGTCTGTTTCTGAAATAATGAATTTATTCCATACATTTGCATCATATTGCATAATATTTATACTATATTCTACCACTATATTTAATAAAATTAATCTACTTGGTCCTAATTCAAAATGACAGGAAGGTATGGTGACACTCATGCATTTTCATTATTCTTTTATTGACTTATTCAAAGACACTTAGAGAGGAAAATACGGGTACATGCTTTCTTGTGGTCAACACAAATTTGAAAATAAACCACTTATTAGTGCAAGATATGTAATAATTACATTAGTTATAAAATATAATGGGAATAATAAACTGGCAATGCACAATAAATTGTAAATTTTAGTGATTTGTATTTTATTACGAAACAATTTAGCAAGTAAATGGTTTATCTTCAATTAGTAGTCACAGTAAGAATTCATTTTATTATATACCCCTCGTACTATTCAACCGGTTCATTACTTTTGGTACCATTTGATCTGAAATTGGAGAGACGCCGGCTTTGATCTGAAAAAATTAATTATAATTTTATATAAAGTTACTATTTACCTTTGTTTAATCACCTATTGTTATAAATTAAATTAAAATTTAATTGTAAGTATTTTACTATAACCAAATAATTAAACAAAAATATTAAGTATTATTCTCCAAAATTATTAAGCTTGGTGATAGGAAATATTTAGGACAAATTGAACTACATCGACTTTAGTTTATGATGGTGTTATAAAATAAAGGATGATCCATATATAAAATATTAAGCAAATAATGAATTTGTTCATTACCGCCATTCTCCTCCACGTGTTTCAAAGTTTTAACTCTCATTAAGAAGACTTGTAATAGTTCGAAATATGATAGCGCACAAGTCTTTCTGACGAGAGGTCAAACCTCGAGATACATATAGCAGAATGGTGGAGCTCGAATTGAAGAAACATGCAATCGTCTACTTTCATTTTACCGTCTGTTCTTTACGTAATCAGTGCAAATATCGTGATTCGCATGTAGATGTATTAAGATTATTCCTAAGGACGTATAAGTTTAATTCGAAGTAAATCTAATTCGTCATATATATATATATATATATATATATATATATATATATATAAATATATATACAAGAATTACTGGATATTAGTGACTGTCGATATAAACAAACAACACAGTTTATTAGGGTTGCAGTCAGAAAATTGGCCTGGATGTTAATGAAACTCTTTTGACTTTTTGTCTAGCTTTTGGAATGGTTTTATTCCTTTTTCACTGTAATAAGAAAAATATGTAAATATTTCAAAAAAAAATTTTTATTTCAAAATTTTTAGTAAAAGGTATAAATAATTTTTTTTATTTATATCTTTTACTAAAAATTTTGAAATAAAATTTTTTTTGTGATACATGGTATACAGCCAGCTACAGGAATTTTGTTTCCTAGTGAATAAATGTAAATATTTATAAAATATCACAATTCTTCAGTGCAACTTACTAGTCGTTGAGATTATTTGTAAAAGCGTTGACACTCAACATTAATAACACACATTTATAAAATATAAAATAATGGACAAAATACATTCTAAAATTTTTAAAATTTAGGTACAGATAGTAAAACTTAGTTTGTCATCTTTTACTGGTGTGTTTTAACTCTGACACATAGAGAACAAAAAGAAAAAACCCTATGATTAAAAAGTAATTAGGTGTACTTAATATTATATTTCTTTTTCAGAAATACTAGCGGCCCATCTTAGGTGATTTTAATTTTTATGAATGACAATATACTGTAACTTATGGAAAAACAGATTTTAGAGCTTGAAATGATCTCCATGGAGGAGTGAATACCAGTAAACTCCGATTGCTCTGATTTACCCGTGTGACTGACTTACCACAGCTAAGTCCTCGACAGCTATACATTTGCATAGTAAAATTTGACGTGACAAGTAGATACACGCTATGCATCGGTGTTAGTTTTTCTTACTGTTTATAATAATTATTATTTGAGTGTATTTTTTATTTATTGAAGGTAAGTGTAGATGTGTATTAAATTATTCATTTTTGTGAAGTTTAGTTGTAAAATGTGTTAATAGTTTCACGATAAATCTTGTTTGTTTCCATTAAGGGACTTAGCAGTATTTCTGTGCAGATATTATTATACGAACCAGCATTTAGCAGCTTTTCATTGATTAAAAAAACAAAAAGAGTGGAACTAAGTAATCATTTTAGGAAAATTTTTAATTATTTTTACTGTTGGAATAATGTTTAATAGAAAAAAATACTTGTAATCATTTTTAAAGTTGATTTATAAAATAAATACTTTTTTTGAATTCATCAGTTCCTGATTTGTTTAATGTTTATATTAGTTAATGGCTCTCACACTTCACTGAAATGTGATAGGCTAAATCGGGTGTTGAATTTTTGAATGGGGATATTGATAAAAAAACATTGTTGTTTAGTATAGTCATGACATAAAGTTTTTTTTTTTATTTTAGATGTCACGTTCTACACGGATGATCCAAATGGTACAAACAACACACATAGATAACTTTGAAGATAATAAATTTATAAATTTAAACGAAAATGTACACCTCAGTCCAGCTACAGATTTTACAGTGGAAGCAAAAGGACCCAGTAATAAACTTGAAGTTACTGAAAATGTTAAAACAATTTTTGTGGATCTACAGTCTACCTTCAATTCATTAAATAATAATGTTAATGCAATAGAGATTCCCTGCCAAAATCTACCAGCAGAGAGCACTGATGAATTAAACTACTTGAACCAGTACCAGATGTTTCATGCAAGCAATGAAAACGATGATATAGCCTCGGATAAAGCGATACCAATGACCGAAGCCTTTGACAATTTAAGATACTCAAACCAGAATCAGATGGTTGGAAAACCGAACAGAAACGAAAATGAGATACCAATATCGAAAGTCAACAACCTCAAGGAACATGATGAAAAGCAAAATCAGTTCCAAATTTCTACTAGGGAATCAACGATATCAGAAATATCTGATGATAGCAAAGTCAATATTAATTTAGTTCCATATTCGGACACAGATTCAATTTCTTCTTAAGATGAACCTAAAAGAATAAGTAAAAAACGAAAAAAACGTTTCGAAGTCCAGGAGGCAACATGGTTTAGTCAGAAAAACAAAAAATTATGAGGAAGTGGTAAGGCTTATTTACGTAGAGTGAAACAAGATGAAAAATGGTCTTATAATAATCCTAAAGAAACATGAGTTATGAAACCAAGATGCAAAACCAAGGTGCATCGAAAGAAAGAGGTCTTATGAAATGTTCTTTGATCAGTGAACATGAAACGCGACGTATTTTTGAGTCATTTTGGCAAATGTCTTGGGAAGAAAAAAAGGTTTTTACTAATAATGACGTTAAATCTGTAACGACTAAAAGGCATCTGAACAGAAAAAAGAAAACGAGACAAAAAGGGGACAAACTTTAGAATATTTTTTCCCGGTTCAAGAAGAAAGTTTTAGAGTGTGCAGAACCATGTAACTTATTACTGTCGTAGTTGGTCGCTGGACAATTCTTAGCTGGAAAAATTCTTATGAAGTACGTGCTCCAAGTATGCTACGCAAGTCAACCAATCCTGTGGTACCTCTTAAAGATCGCCGTGAATGCTTGCTGCAATTTTTAGATTCTTCACCAGTTATGTAGTCACATTATTGCAAGTCAACATCTCAAAAAATATATCTTTGGGCTGAATAGCAGTCTCGGCAAAGTGTTTACGAATTGTATGTCAACGATTGGTGCAAATTGAAAAAAGAAGAGCCCCTTTCGATAGCATCGTTTTCTAAAACCTTCGATGAGAAGAACTTAGCACTTTTCCTCCCTAAAAAAGATGAATGCAAAAAGTGTTTTAGCTAAAGGATTGGACAACTTTTGGAAGAAGAATTTAAAAGTCACATACAGAGGAAAATAGAAGCAAGAGAAGAAAAAGAAGATAAAAATGAGAAACAAAATGTTTTTACAGCAGATTTGCAAGCCGTGTTGATGGCACCAAAATCAAAAGTCTCCACATTATACTACAAAACAATGCTCCAAGTACACAACCTCTGTTTCTATAACTTAGTGAATTCCGATGCCTATTGTTTTATATGAAACGAATGTGAAGGAGGTTTTGGTTCTGGGTAATTTGCCAGTATTTGGCAAAGCACCATTATAATGTATTTGGATGGTTGTGGGTACCAAAATAGAAACGCTCTTATGGCCAATATTCTGTTGAATCTAGCAACCACTCATAATGTAATAATAGAGCAAAAATATCTTGAACCTGGCCATAACCTACCAGCGGATTGCGTACCCATCTGTCTAAAAGCAAGAAAAACAGCCTGCTCCCTACCAAGTAAAATATTTAACACATGATTTTTTCAAAAATCTTGATTCAATTCAGCGCTATAAAACAATTAGACCAGGAAGAGGTAAAGGTGTTTTAAGAGTTACAGATATTCGTGATTTGAGGTATACACCCGAAGGTGAAATTTATTATAAAGCCAGCTTTGCCGATCAATGAAAACTAATTCTTCAACGTAAGAACAACAAAATTAATTCACATTCTTGGGACCAATTGAAGCGACAATACCTAGAAAGACGTAAAATAACCGCTAAAAAATATGAAGACCTTCAGGCAATCAAGAAGACATTGTCGGTAGACTACCACAAATTTTATGAAGATCTTCCTTATGAGTAGCGTTATTATTGTTATTCTTTTTGTACTTAGAATAATAAAGTTTCGTTGCTTATAGAATACGCCTGTTTGATTGCATTAAACTGCCAAGTCCATTATTAGCCTAATTTGAAAAACTGATAACCAGCTATCTCCCAAAAAATACTAAAAACTAAAATTATCACTATAATTTTTTATAATTTCAATGATACAACAATTATAATACTAACTTTTAAGCACTATTTTATTACTTTTCATTCATTTTTATAAAAAGAAATGCTGCGAAATCGTTTTTTGACTCTCCTGTAAAACTGGGTAAATTGATTTAGCAGGTTAACACTTTAAGGCGATATTTTCTTTTCTTATTTAATAGAAAAATCATCACTTTTAATAAAATTAGTTACTAATCTAAACCTTGTATAAAATTAAATAAATAAAATAAAACTAAAAAATGATTTAATGCTTATGACAGTGGTTTAACAATTCTATTAAATAATTTCATTGAATAAAATTTAAATAAAATATACACAAACAAATAAATTTAACAGACCTCCAACGACGAAGGGGAAAATCAATATGAATACTGCAGAGAGAAAAGCATTGTTTCGATTTGATTTTATCTTTTATTGTGGAAGATGAAATCCCAAAATACTTGTTAAAACTTACCCATTTTGGGAACTGGCGTCGAGATCAGCATATCTTTTGGATTATTTGATTTAATGGCATTCATGCGGCGATTTTGCTCTGCCGCTGAGGGACCCATGGGGCCTGTCGCTGGAGGAACTCCAGGCTGGCCTGGTAAACGAGGTCCCCTTGTTGGCTCTACAGGAAGAACACGTCGCCTCTTTTTGGGAAGTTTTGCGCGAGCCTATGTAAAAATTAAGGTTTAAATTATTAGGAACAAGAAATTAAAAAATTAAAAAGTATGCTGTAATTGTATAGCGCTATAAACAAAAAAAAAATATTTATAAAAACATTTCAAAGTTAGTACTAATATACAGTAGATCTTCTGGATCTCTACGCATTGTTATCATTCGTATTATAGAAAATAAATCAAAAACAGTGAGCCAAGCTTGCGTCGGTTATAAGAATTAGACAATGGCTAATATTAGAATGGACGTTTTTATACTTTTCTTTTATGTCATTTATTGCATTTTGAAAACTGGGTATAAAATATACAGTAAATGATTGATATGATCTAAAAAACTGAATAGAAGTCTACGTCAGGGCTTCATCATTTTAATCATTTGTTTTATTTAGTGTTAAATGTGGCTTTTAGAACTAATTAATGACTTTGTTTTTACTACTGTTAACCTTTGTATTGTCTCTGGGTACGCCTGGACCCAGTAGTAAAATTCAAATGTTTATATTTTTATTATATCGTAAATTTGAGACGTGATGTTTCATGATATCTTTAAGATAAGGTTTATATACAATTAAAATGTATTTGCGTTTTGAAATATCAATTTAGTTTTCTTTGAAAGAAACACATCTGTTGCTTATGGGTCCACCTGTACCCAGAATTGTTTCCAAATGTACGTGATGTTGGTTTTGTTTATTTTTCTGAGAAGGGTGATTAGATTTTATGGGTTCTATTTTCGGAAGCGTTTGTCAAGTATCTTTAGTGTTGTACCAGACTTGATCGCTTGAAGTTTAGAGTTTAGAGTGTAATGTAAAATCATTTGTGAAAAACAGAATAATAGGAACTTGCTGAAAAATGATCTCCAGGAGAGGACTCACGGAAGAGGAATTACGAAAAATCCTTCAAGAAGACTCAGAAAATGAAGATAAATCTACCAATTTAGAAACCGTCACTAGTGATGAAGAGTTAGTAGATGAAGAATTTTCTGAAGAAGATCATGTATCTACGGTTGATGATGACAAAGATAAAAGCGAAAATTCGGAAAATGAAATAGAAGTTCCTGAACAAGAAGATGCTCGCGATGGGACAGTTTGGAACAAATATCCACCACCTCAGTCACGTGTAAGGTAAGTGGTGGCTCAAGTGCTACACATATTTTCTTACTAAATTTGTGGGTTTTACTAATTGCGTTGTATATTGTTTAGATCCATCAATATACTAAATCCTGTGCCAGGTCCCACCAGATATGCCACACAACGAATTACCAATGAACCTATATCTTCAATATATCGTATATCTAATGAAAAAATGTTAACTGTAAAAGAAATATGACTGGAAGAGTTAGAAGCTTTTATAGGTAAATATTTTCATTACAGTTATAAAATAAATTAACTTGAAATTTTGCATTTTTATTTAAGGTTTACTTCTTCTGGCTGCTGTTTATAAAAGGCCGGAGAATCTCTGCAGGAACTTTGAAGCAATTCTGATGATAGGCCCATTTTTAGAGCTACTATGTCTCTGAAACGATTTTGTAACATCAGCCGCTTTTTGCGATTTGATAATAAAGAGAATAGACCTATTCGACGGAGGCACGACTGATTAGCTCCAATTAGAAGTTTTTTTGATTTATTTGTAGCACAACTTCCCAAAATGTTTGTTCCATATAAAAGCCTCACTGTTGACGAACAACTTGTATCATTTAGAGGTAAGTGTCCCTTTACACAGTATATTCCAACAAAACCACGTGGGAAATATGGAATTAAATTATGGCTTTTATCTGATGTCAAAACTGCGTATGTGTATTGTGCAGAAGTGTATACAGGAAAAGCAAAAAATTAGCCCCGTGACGTACGTCACGACAGAAATGTGGTTTTACGACTTATAACAGATGTTCAGAATTCTGGGCGAAACATAACCACGGATAATTTTTTTTACTGACTACCATTTAGCGACTATTAAACCGTAAACTAACACTAATTGGAACATTACGAAAGTACAAAACTTTTATTCCAGTTGAATTTCTACCAAATAAAAGTAAAGAAGCCCTATCAACAATTTTTGGGTTTCAGAAGAATATGACTTTAGTTTCATATAGTCCTAAAAAAGGTAAATCTGTTATTGTTTTGTTCTCGATGCATTTAGATGACCAGGTGTCATTGCAAGATAATAAGAAACCAGATATTATTTTAGAATACAATAAAACCAAAGGAGGTGTAGATACAACAGATAAATTAGCGCCAGCTTATACCTGCAAAAGAGGAACTAGATGGTGGCCACTTTGCTTATTTTATAATATTTTTGGCGGTAATTAACGCATATGTGTTATATATGCATGTAAATCCTCAATATAATAGGAACAAACTACATAAATGAAGGCTTTTTATAAAAGAATTGGCATATAATTGAACAAAAAAATGCCGAACTACCCGAAAGACAACAAACGTTCCACAAAAAATTCAAATTAATTTACATGCAGTACTTGGAACAAGTGGAAATGCAAATGAAAGTCCAAAACGTGGAAGGTGTAAAGACTGCGGATGGAAAAAAGAAAGAAAATCTGGTACAAGATGTCCAGCGTGTAAGAGGTTTATTTGTCCTGATCATTTAAATATCTTTTGTAAAAGTTGCATTGAATAAATATATAATTTTAATTGAATATAAAGTTTTATTATATTTTTTATTACAAAAAAAAATGTTTTTAGTTTTGATACATCGATAACATGAAACTACAAATGCTTCTACGAATTAATAAAAAAAAATCGGAATTTAATTGTACAACAGCTCAAAATATGTACACCTAGACACTGATGATGGAATATGGATTCCGAAAACATTTTGTCTTCATGACACAGCCCGATTGGGTTTTTTAATTATATACCTTTTATAAAGGATTTTAACAAATTTTTTTAAAAATTACAATGTTCCTTTTTAGGGACATTTTTTTCTCCTTAGCCCTTGCCAGGAGGGTTGGCACACAAATCTTAGTCCCTAAATTAAAATGACTTACTTGTCCTATTGGATTATCTTACTAGCAATAAAACATGTTACAGTAAAAATACTTTGAGATTTATTATTTGTTGAACTTTGTTTAGCCTTTTACGTTAATTTTGTTAAAATATTTCCACTTTTTTTTTAAATGTTTTACCGTTTTTACTAGTTTAACATTACAAAAAATTCAAAATTGTTTTAGTTTACTCCTAAAGAAGCTATTAAATAAATAGCGAAATATTGAGTATCATAGAAAAAAGAAAGATTTTCATTACAGACCACTTTACCCGATAATTCGAACGTATTGCAATCTTACTGCAGTTTTAATCGATTATAAAAAATACGACTGTTTCAATACTAACAGGAAGGCATTTTAGATAATTATTATTATATGAATTGTCTGCATATTTGCATATATTATGCATATTCTTTAAAAATTTTGCATATATATGCGTATATGCCAATCTTGTGCATATATATGCGAATATTTACTCTGTTTTCTGTTGCATCAATTCTGTTTTGTAACCATTAGTAAGAAAAGTCTTTCCGAGCAATTTTATCGTTCAAGATCTAGCAAAGACGGAGAGCAAAAAGTCCTAACTTAAATCCTATTGCAAACCTTTGGGATTCACATTCAATTAACGTCGTCAGGCCAGCAAATCGCGATAGACGATGGAAAGTTATTTAAAAAACTGAAGAGAGCTATTAGCCTCGTACCATATTTTTCTCAATATTTTTCTTTCTTTTGGTACTATTACTGATCAATAAAGGAAAATTTATATCAGTAAAAAATCTTATGATAACCAGAAGACGTTCATATTTTGATTGAGCTGCTTTTATGTCTTGCTCATTGGGGTATATAGGTGTGTACCAAATAAATATGTTATTATATTAACATTGAAATGAATGAACAAGCAACATTAGGTTCTTCATCAAATACAATTACTAAATAAAAAAGAAATATCATTTATTTATGGTTTCTAAAATATCCGGTTTTTTATTTGTAAGCCTTTATTTTTGTTTTCAATTTAGTGTCGCAATTCATTTTATATGTGTCAATGCATAACAGAAGCCAAATAAAATTAATTGAATTTTAAGGAAAATAACATGTTATCGATTTTTGTACACCTAAAGAAAAGCTCTTTGCTTATAGACCAGAGAAAATAACAAATAATAAGCTTTTTCGTGGCACTGTTTAATATTTAACGACCGCTTTTAAAAAATTTGACAACAATACGCAGTAAACAAGGTACACAAAATATTAAACTTTTTCTACTCTGTTTTATTTATAAACAATACATAAACAATGTAAGCCTGCTATTTGAGTTTAAATACTAAAGGTGAAAGCCAGTAAATTATATGTAAAATTGAACTAAGTTTACTGAAAAAGCATAGAAAATCCTTTAAAATGAAATATTTTAAAGTTATTTTTGTTAATTTGTTGCTTAGTTATTGTAAAAATATCTTCAAAAGTAGATTTTTTGAACTATATTAATAACTTTGGGACAATATCACACTTATTCACCAAATTGAAGAGAAAGGTTTATTTTATCAAATTAAATCATTTTAATCATCGATTAAAAAATTTCTGTTAAATATTTTAAAATAGGTATACAAAGGAGTATTATATCAAACTTTTATACATTTAAAATAACTCAGACGCATGAACAATCAACATATAGGTTAATTTTTTTTATTTAAATTGTTGGCATTTTTACATGAATTTAAAAAAAATACCCTACGACCCCTAGAATCCGAACTATACTAAAATTCAATAAACGATGCAGGAGACGTAAACATTAGCAGGTATAGGCCTCTAACAGATGCGCATTTAGGATTATCTTTTCTTTTTTCCAGAAATATTATCTTGTAAAATGCGAAATTTATATTTTAATTTTGCAAAAATTCGAGACAAAGAACCTGTTTATCATTAGTTGATATCCTACAATAGGAACCGGTCATCACCTTTAGTATTTAAAATCAAATAGCTATCATACATTATTAATATATTGTTTATAAAAAATGACGTTAAATCCTTTGAATATTTTGTTTATTATATATTGTTTTCATCAAATTTATCAAAAGCAATTGTTAGATACCTGTGTCAACGAGTGTCATGGGAAAATCATTAGTTCTTCGGTCTATTATATAAATGATATATTTGATGATTGATATAAAAAGAAGTATTTTATTTTATTTTAAAACAATTAGGAAAGACTTTTAAAAGATACGAAAAATACCATAACAAAATTATATAAATAAAATAAAATAAAATACTTAAAAATAAATCATAAACCCTTGTTTCTAATTGTTTAATTGTCTAATTGTGTGATTGTTTTTTACAGTCCACCCGCTAAATGTTTGTACAAGTATGACATTATACACGAAATATTTTTAAAATATAATATGACTTCTTTGTAACTGCCATTACCCTCTCCCCTTCCTTGCGAATAATAAAACAAAATGAAATGGTCCCCAGGTGGGTAAGAAAATTTCTGAATCCTACACCTCAAAGGTATATGTCTCCACGACAGGTATATCCAGGTATATATCCTCACGACAGCTTATGATGACGAAGATATCGAACTATTTTATGAAGATATATCAAAGGCTATGGAAGAACATAAAAATCGTCTTATACTAGTAATTGGAGTTTTCAATGCCAAACTAGGTAGAAAACTAAACAAAGAAGAAACTAAAATAGGAGATTTCGGGTATGGTCAGAGAAATGATAGAAGTGTTACTTTGATGAACTATCTAGAAGAAAAGCATATATACGCAATGAACTCCTTTTGCAAAAAGAAGCTATAACTAAAATGGACATGGATCAGCCCTAATAGATCCACAAAAAATGAGATCGACTACATACTGTTCACGGAACAATATATCATTTAAGATGTAACAATTCTTAACAGATTCACAACAGGTAGCGATAACAGGATGGTAAGAGCAAAGTTAGTATTGACGGTAACTATAAAATGAAAAGAAAAATAATTAGAAACTGGGATCCAGTAGATATAAACAAACTAGGGCAATATAAAGAGATATACAAAGACCTATTAAAAGCACAACTTACCCACAAATTAGACAGTGATGATAAAGATATAGACACAATAGACAACACACTTACAGCAACGATGATTACATCAGGAAAAGAAATAGCAAAAAAGGATCTAAAAAAGAACAACTATATATGAACAGAAACAAAGAAGCTTATGGATAAAAGAAGGAAGCTGAACGAAGAAGGCAAAGAAAATCTATAGAATCTATAGAATAAGAGAAAAGAAATAAAAATATAAGAAGTAATACAGAACAAAAAAAAATATGAAATGCTTAAGACCGAAATTAGGAAAGTGTGAAATAAACAAAATAAAAGATGTCACCGGAGTAGAAACAAACATTAAAGATGACATCATAAATATAATCCACCATTTCTACTCAAAATTATATAAAACAAAAAAGGAACCACCAGAAGAAATTAAAAACCAACTTAAGGCTAAAATAAAAAATGTCAACTCAGAGCTATAGCCAGAAATAAGCAAATCAGAAATAAAGAAGGCATTGAACGAAATGAAAAACAACAAATCGCCCGGAAAAGATTGAATATCTGCAGAGATGCTGAAATATGGTGGAAAAGTGGTAATTAATACTCTACATTCCCTTTTTAACAAGATACGAGTATTAAAAGAAAAAAGAATCCCAAACAATTGTAAGGAATCCATAACCATTATCCTACATAAGAAAGGAGATTAAGCAGATATAAAAAACTACCGTCCTATAACACTCCTCAATGTAATGTATAAACTCCTAACACAAATTTTAACCAATAGATTGACGACACAATTCGTCGGATACCAGTCGAAAGAACAAGCTGGTTTTAGAAAGGGATTCAGCACAAGTGACCATTTACTAAGTATGAAAATACTTATAGAACGAGCAAATGAATACCACATTCCTCTATATATAGCATTCATAGATTTCGAAAAGGCGACAGTGTTGAACATTGGACAATGAAAAGTTCTTTGATTAAAAGCAGAATTGACCACAGATATACGGAACTAATAGCCAATATATATAAGGAAGCCAAAACAACGATTAAAGTATATGAAGGAACAAAATCAATACAAATAAATAGAGGCGTGAGACAGGGTGATACAATATCACCGAAACTTTTCAATCAGGCTCTGGAAGATATTTTTAAAAGATTAGAATGGGAAGAAAAAGGTATAAAAATTTATGGACAACGCTTGAACCATCTAAGGTACGCTGATGACATCGCATTGATAACCGAAAAAAAAAAGAAGAATTATTTGAAATGATAAAAGAACTGGACGTAGAAGCTGGAAAGATAGGCCTTAATATGAATTACTGCAAGACCAAAATCATAACAAATACAGATGAAGACATCACAATGAGGATCGGACAAGATGAAATAGAACAAGTTCAGGATTATATATATCTGGGTCAATCTATAAAACTTAACAAAGAAAACTAAACAGCAAAGATAAAAAGACGAGTTAGACTGGCCTGGGCAGCATTTGGCAAACTAAGCTACACTCTTAAAAACATAAGATATCCACAGCATCTTAAGACCAAAGTATACAATCAATGCATACTCCCTGTTTTCACTTATGGTTCCCAAACGTGGACATTTACAAAAGCAAACAAATGTTGCACATAAGACTAATGGATAAAAAGAGAAACGAGTGAAAGAGAGAAAACAAAAGTAAGGGATGTTAGACAAGAAGTTGCAAAATTGAAATGGAGATTTGCCGGACACAATATAAGACAAAATGAAGACCGATGGAACAAAATTCTTATAAGTTGAAGACCGTGGGAATATAAACGAAGCAGAGGAAGGCCCCAAATGAGATAGGCAGATGATATCAAAAAGCACGTGGGCTCTAGGTGGATGACTGTAGCGACAGACAAAGAAGAATCGAAAAGGATTGGGGAGGCCTATGTCCAAAGATGGACCGAAGAAGGCTAATTAGATAGATAGACTTCTTTTTACTTCTCACAAAAATTAAAACGATAAATCTACACCACATATTCATACACAACAGCATACATCGAACAAAGACATTTGAAAATGGTTGGTTGGAATTATTGTAAGTTTTGTTTTGACAGCGTTTGTAGTGTGTTTATAAATTATTTTTGTGTCATTTAAATATTCAATACTTTTTCGCAATTTGAATATACATATTTATTAACAAACAATTGTTATAACGACTAATTTATTTATTTGTGTGAGAATTTATGTTTTAGTTAATGACAAATAATAAAATATTTATTCTAACATTTAAATCGACATTTAGTTAGTTCAATATGGCTAAAACCACGTCAATGGAGTAATATAAAATATTTTTTAAGGGTTTTTATTTTTAAAGTATGCTAAAAATGCTTTTTAGTTTATATACTAAAACGCTAAGCCCTTTTCTTGTCCACCACTTTACTCAAAAACCATATTAGATAATTAAAATATTTTTTCGGAATATTATTAGTATTACGTATGAGATTGTCAAGATATACTTTTGGTACAAAAATTCACTTCCGGTTTTGAGATGACCGGAAGTTAAAATTTACTTTAAGTTTTAGACCCCACAATGTATATATGGATCGAAAGATCTCGTCGAGACGAATCTAAATATGTACTTCCGATTGCGATCCGACACCGGAAGTGACCCGAAACGCGCATAAAACGTCAAGATAGAGCAAATCTGACACTGGATTCGTGATCAGCATGCAAAATTAACTGCTAAATGATATCCATGTCGAAATTTGATGAACTAAAAATTGCATTCCGGTTTTGAGGTCGACTTCCATAATTACTTTTTTTTTACTTGCATTATTATTGATGAATGTTATGTATATTCTTGCTTATATCGTTTGTATTGATCTCTTAATGTTTCTCGCAAAATAAAAATTTCATTTAAAAAACTCGTCGAGTTGGTCCGCTAGTTTAATAATATTTAAGCAAAGTACACCATATTTAACAGTAAATTTAACAAAATGATATGCTAATGAAGCCCTGAGGTAGATTTCTATTCAGCTGTTTAGATCGTTACCTACATATATATTAACTTATATACAATGAAATGCACTTTTATTTCCGATTACTATAGCTTAAATATTTATTTATAAAATATAGATCTTATAGGACAAGCTCTAGGTTTCCAAAAATTCACGTTCATACATGTTTGTTCATACATGTATACATTACGCTCGTACATGTACATATAACCAGTTTTAAAATGCAATAAATGAAATAAAAAAGGAGTATAGAAACGACTATTGTAATATTAGGGGTAATGGTAATGGTATAAAAAATGCTTATTAAAAGCTTAAAATTTTTATTTTAAAGAAGATTTTTTCGAAATTGAATCATTCCATCATCAGTTTACTAAAAGAGAGAGTAAAAATACAAATATTAAAAAATAAATAAGTTAAAATTTAAATATATAGAAAGAACACGTTGGTTTTTTACTACTTACATAAAAAGTTGTTAAAACATTGTATGGCCACAGAAAAACATTGGAAGGATATCAGTATTAAAAAACAATCCTCATGGTATTTACAAAGGTAAATGCAATAGACTGTTAACTTTGTTAATTAATAAAAACTGAAAATGGGGGCATCTTACATGACCCCCTGGAGCTAGTGAGGTTTTATCGACTTACATTACCTCTGATCTGTTCTGGAGTCTAGGGCTAACTGATAGAAAGATGGTATGAAAAATCAGTTAGTACCCGTCAATGTCAAGTGGAATGATGTAGTAGGAGCAATTGCCTATTGCCAATTGACCAATTGCAATTTGTTATTGATCCTACTACACACAAAACACAATTCTTCACCAAAAACGGCCTATTCACAAACTGAAGCACAATGACTTTTGCTACTTAGCTACTTTGAATAACTTACAAATTAAAACAGTAAGCTAAAGAAAATGCTTAATAGGTAATAAAGTACCATAACATAACATTTTATTAAAATACTAAAATACAGAATGTTCTATTTAAGAAAACCCATTCCAAGTTTCGGCCAAACTTGTAAACAAAAATTAAATATTTGCTATGGTAATAATTTTACACAATACTATTAATTTTTTAAACACAAATATATTTTTTGATTTTTGAATCTCTACAATTCTACAGGGTATTAATTTTGCTACGAAATTAATAAAAAAAAAACAAAATTATCTTTTAAACTACCTCGATAACACTGCCAAACCTTATATTGAAAAAAAAACGAGGGAAGAACATTGGGAAGAGTCAAAAAATGTAAAACTATACGGGGTCTCTCATTAAAAAAAGATAAGTTCGTTCCACCTTGTTAATAGTGATGGCCCTCTAAATTTTAAAATATTTTTTAAAAGTATAGTCTTTATCTATTATGATACCCAATAACTTCTCGCTACATTTCGACTTATCATCGTTACATATTATCCGTTTAACATAATAATGTTGGTTGCAGATATTAAAATAATCTCTTATTTTTGATGACTATTGCATCATCGTCCGAAATATTTCAACTTACACTTTATATAATTTTTCATAAGTATTTTTAAAAATCTGGATTTTCCAAATTTTAACAAACAAATACCCTCTATAAAAATTTTTTATTTTATATCTCTACTTTATAATAATTATATATAAATACATACTAATGATCACAGTTAGGCTACGAATAATTCTAAAACTTACCTGCGTATGACTGTAGTACATCGCAAAATTGGAGACTATTACTGGTACGGGTAAGGCTATCGTCAGTACACCTGCTAATGCACATAAAGCACCCACGAACATTCCAATGTAAGTCTTAGGCACCATATCTCCATAACCCACAGTGGTCATGGTTACTAGAGCCCACCACAAACCCAGTGGTATGCTCTTAAAATCGTTATCCGGATTTGTTTGAATCCTTTCCGCGTAGTACACTAAACTCGCGAAAATAACTATACCTAGAACGAGAAAAAACACCAGTAAAGTAAGTTCTTTCGCTGATGCTCTAAATGTCTGAATCAGAATTTTCAGCCCGGAAGAATGACGAGTGAGCTTGAATAACCTCATTATGCGGATGATTGAGAAGAATTCCATGATGTCCGCATTGTCCACGTGAGAGGCGAATTTTCTGAGCAACAAGTCGATGTAAAAGCTGGCCGTGGCTATGTAATCGATTATGTTGACGGATGAGTTGATGAATTCACATTTGTTCGGGCTTGCAATAAACCTGTAGGATTATATGGCATTATTATGTGTATTACATAATTAAAAGTAATTCTACCATTTTATAAGTTAATATAAATGTCTATTTTATTTAATTACAATACTTTATATGTTAATAGAAAATTAGAATATTTTGACCATAAAAAGTATGTATACTACATTATTTAAGAATTTGAGAATTAGAAGTAAAAATCTTAAATTAAAAACAATGTGACATGTGGCATATTCGTATATTATTGGTATGCCTATAAACATTAAAAAATTTGTTCTATTTTTTTATTTTCATTATAATTAATTAATTTCATTATATATATATATATATATATATAGATATATATATATATATATATATATATATATATATATATATATATATATATATATATAATGAACCAGAAGTATTTGCTGACAACGTAAGGAAGTAAACGTTAAATAGTGGGTTTGCAGCAATAAAAAATAAAACGTGTACTCTTTTAAATTTTTATTCCAAGCTTTCGGACATTGGTTATGTCCTTCATCAGGGAGCTACAAATGTAATTAATAAATTGTTGGTGTTGGTATAGTATACCTCATTAAGTTTGTAAGTAGAAAAAAGTTTTAATTAATTATACCAGCACCAACAATTTATTAATTACATTTGTAGCTCCCTGATGAAGGACATAACCAATGTCCGAAAGCTTGGAATAAAAATTTAAAAGAGTACACGTTTCATTTTTTATTGCTGCAAACCCACTATTTAACGTTTACTTCTTTATATATATATATATATATATATATATATATATATATATATATATATATATATATATATATATATATATATATATATTATATATATGCAGCAACTACAGAGGTATAACTCTCCTGATTATCCCTTCCAAAGTTTACGAACGAGTACTGGAGAAAAGACTACTACAAGAAGTAGACCATAAGCTGGAGCAGTCACAGAGCGGTTTCAGGAAGGGAAGAAGCATCCATGACCATGTTTTTACACTCAAGCATCTAATACAAAATGCACGAAATACAAGCACGGAACTATACCAAGTCTTCATATACCTCGAAAAAGCATTTGATAGAACCCCGCGAACCGAAATAGACAAAAGCCTAAGAAACAGAGAAGTAGACAGCAAACTCAGAAAAACTATTATGAGCCTATACAAGAACACAAGAAACAGAGTAAGAACAGATAATATGGAATCAGAAGAGTTTAGAGTCAATGATGGCTTACGACAAGGAGGTGTACTAGGCCCCATCCTGTTCAATATTGTACTAGATGGTGTAATGAAGCAAACTAGAGAAGAAACATCGAGAATATTTGTTGGACATAGAAACCTGGAAATGATACAGATAGCGGAGTGAGCATTTGCGCATGACCTCATTGTATTTGGAAGAAACGAGGACGCACTTAAGAGAAACCTCCAGATATGGAGAGATAAACTTGAAAAACGTAACCTGAGAATTAATGAAAGTAAAACCAAGGTCATGGTATGTGGGAAAACAGACCAACATACAAACATTAAAATCAATAACTATACTTTAGAACAAGTCGAAACCTTCAAATACCTGGCAGTGCAACTAGAGAGTAGGGGTACACAAGAAGCAGAGATAAAGAATCGAATAGCAAACGCTTCCCGGATATACCACGCAATTAAGAGCACATTCCTATCGAAAAAAGAAGTATCCCAAAAAGCAAAGATAGCTATCTACAATACAGTTTTTGTACCTATCTTAACATTTGAATGTGAAAGCTGGACGCTCACCACCAGAGTAAAAAATAAACTGCAAAGTATTTCAATGAAGTATCTAAGAAGAGTACTAGGGGTGACCAGAATGGACAGGATACGGAACGATGAAATAAGAGAACGCCTTAAAGTCCAACCAATAGAGAAGAAAATCGAAGAAGCCCAACTGAGATGGTACGGCCACATGGTAAGGATGGATAAAAAAAGCCAAGTGAAACAAGTGTGGGAAGCGAGAAGAACCTTGAAAAGACCGAGGGGCAGACCCATGAAGACCTGGGACGATGAAATTGCCGCCATCCTAGACAGGAGAGGAGTCACCAAGGAGCAAGCGAAGAAATTGGCAAGCAACAAGAAGAATTGGAGGAAGTAATTATATGAAACCTAAAAAGAGACTTTACACCCAACACCTTAGGGTAGAAGGGTTATTATATATATATATATATATATATATATATATATATATATATATATATATATATATATATATATATATCATCATCAATCAGCCAATCCCGTCCACTGCTGGATATAGGCCTCCCTCAGTTCTTTCCAGTGTTCTCTACACTGGGCCGCTTGTAGCCAGTTTCCCGCTACTCTTTTTATGTCGTCGGTCCATCTAGTCGGTGGTCGTCCTCGGCTTCTTTTATAATTTCTGGGCCTCCATTCCATAATTCGTCTTGTCCATCGTCCATCTTGTGTTCTGGCTAAGTGTCCTGCCCAGTTCCACTTAAGTCTCGTGGTTCTTTCGATGACGTCTTGAACTCCTGATCTTTGCTGATTTGTCGGTTTGTTATGTGGTCTCGGAGGCTCACATTCAGCATTGCACGTTCCATGGCTCGTTGTGTAACTCTTAGTTTATTCGCAGATTTCTGCGTGAGTGTTAAAGTCTCTGCTCCATAAGTTTGTACAGGCAAAACACATTGGTTATAAACTTTTCGCTTGAGACACATGGGAATTGAACTTTTTAGAATATGGCTTAGTTTGCCAAATGCATATTGCATATATATATATATATATATATATATATATATATATATATATAAACCATGAGATATCAAGTTTCACTAGTGTCAATTCATTAATGTCTAGGTAGTGAATGGTAGGTTTTTTATATATTTTACAATAATTTTTTGTTCCTAATCTTGTACATTTTAGAATCTTGACAAAGGCAAGAGTTTCCTGCCGAAACGTTGATTTCAATGAACAATAAAATCTAGTTCCAAATTTAATATAACTTATGAAACCTAAACCCAAGAAATACTAATTTTATAATAAATATACTATGGTTCAATAAATTTCATAAAGCTATAATATATTGGCATGGGTGAAAATATGCCTTACTACCGTAGTATTCAATCTGACTACTGACGATCAACACGTTCTACAAATGACATTATACCAGAAATTACTAACAAAACAAGCCAACCAAAAACCGGAAAATTTTTCTTTCACGCTGTAAAACCTGCAATTTAGTACCAAACTTTTTAAACATAAATACAAGCCATCTTATATACTAAAACGCTAAGCCCTTTTCTTGTCCACGACTTTACTCAAAAACCATATTAGATAATTAAAATATTTTTTCGGAATATTATTAGTATTACGTATGAGATTGTCAAGATATACTTTTGGTACAAAAATTCACTTCCGGTTTTGAGATGACCGGAAGTTAAAATTTACTTTAAGTTTTAGACCCCACAATGTATATATGGATCGAAAGGTCTCATCGAGACGAATCTAAGTATGTACTTCCAGTTGCGATCAGACACCGGAAGTGACCCGAAACGCGCATAAAACGTCAAGATAGAGCAAATCTGACACCGGATTCGTGATCAGCATGCAAAATTAACTGCTAAATGATATCCATGTCGACATTTGATGAACTAAAAATTGCATTCCGCTTTTTGAGGTCGACTTCCATAATCACTTTTTTTTTTACTTGCATTATTATTGATGAATGTTATGTATATTCTTGCTTATATTGTTTGTATTGATCTCTTAATTTTTCTCGCAAAATAAAAATTTCATTTAAAAAACTCGATGTCGAGTTGGTCCGCTAGTTGCAATTATTTGACTTTTATAAACCTTACACGTAAATTCGAGACAAATGTTTTTATATATAATAACGGATTTATTACGGCTGTCGCCGCTTCTCCGCCCCCAATTTCCATCTTTTTCTGTCATATGCAGTTGCCTCTTCTAAGTCTCTTGCCGCCATTTCTTCATCAATATCGTTGCGCCAACTTCTCCGTGGTCGTCCTCTCTTTCTTCTTTCAGGAGGGATCCATTCCAGTACTCTCCTAGGCCATCTGTACTCTGGCATTCTTTTAACATGTCCGAACCAGATTAATTGTTTTCTTTCTATGTCATCATTGATATTTCTCTTCATTTTCATTTCGTTTCTTATTTGTTCATTTCTAACTCTCTCCAGTTTCGATCTACCGCAGCTTCGTCTCAGATAATCCATTTCTGTCGTCATAAGTTTGTTTCTATTAGCTTTGGTGACGTCCCATACTTCCGAACCGTAAAGTGTAATACTTTGGACTATACTACCGTAAATGTGTTTTTTGGTTTCTCGTCGAATTGTTTTTTGCCAGAGAAGAGAGTTTAAGGCACGAGTCGCTGCTCTGCCCTTGTTTATTCTTTCCCTGATTTCATCTGCGCTATTTCCCTTCTTGTTGAAAATGACCCCCAAATATTTGCAGGATTGCACGCCTTTGATTTTGTCGTCTTCCAAGACTAGGTCACATATTTCATCTGTTCCCACTGAGAGATATTCACATTTTGTCATATTCATGTTTAGACCTGCCACCTCATATTCTTCTTGTAGTTTTCTTACCATATAGCTAAGATCGTAGCTGTCTTCGGCAATTACTACCTGGTCATCCGCAATGACAAATCCTTAGTGAAATGGGTAAAAAAATGTAGAAACAAATGTTTTTAACTTGTTTGTAAAACAAGTTTTAAATTTACTTATAACTGACACAATTATCTCATTAAAAAACTAAAGTGTCAACTCGTTAAAAATGAATCAAATTTAATTAACCCATTAATGCCCAGCGTTGCGTTTTCGTAATAGTTTACATAGCCGACTAGGGCGTCATCTTTTGGAAAATGACATAACTTATTTGGGCAGTCAAAGTTCAGATTTATTTCACAACAATTTCCTTATTATTTTTTAATGAGAATTGATCGCAAAACTTAGGTTTCTATTACCAGATGGCCTATTGAAAGTTATAGGTTAATTTTGACTTCTGTGAACACTGTTTTTATTTAGTAGTGAGTCGTTTGTGTATAAACTAACTGGATAAAAATTTGGTTTTTGGCAGCAACGTATTGTTTAATCATTGAAAAAGATATATCTATCAAGTAAGTGCTATTATTTTGTTTGTGCTGTTTGGTACAACTGCCCAATTGTGAGTGTTGCATTCTCGCAACACTGAGCAGAAGGCACATCATTGGTACATAAAATCATTTTTATTTCAAAAGGTGGAAATAAAATATATAATCAACGTGGCTCGAACATCGGTCGTACTATACTCTGTTTTTTAACCAGGAGGAGTAAACTAAAAAGACAGATTCACACCCAAGAAAGTTACTAGAAAAGTCACCAAATACATCTTCTTTTTTGGGTTTGAATAATAATTTTTCGAATTCACTTCCAATATATATTATTTAGTATTTCTAATTACAATAAAAAAATGTTGGACTGTTATGAAAAAGTTGAAGAATTTTTAGAGTTTATTTATCACATTAAAGAAGAAAATCGTAAAAAGAACGTATACGAAAGCGATATATTCGTGATAAAATGGTATCTAAAATCCAATGGAATTTTACAATACTACTGTTGAAGTCTGCTTATATTCCAATACAAACTAAAGTAATGTGCTAATAAAATTAGCATTACTTTAGTAAATCTTGATTTTAACAATAACTATTCTGCAAAACTAACCTGTTGCCTGTTTTATTTTTGCTAGCGTGGCTGTTATTTTCATTCCAGAATTATCAATTTTGATTTGTTTATTTATACATGTTTATAATGTATAAGCAAATCATGTTTTGTTTCTCATTTGAAGATATATGACCCAAATCTACCCGACATTTTTTAGGTGTAGAGGAATAATTACCACTAGTACTTGGCATCGAATCCACATTGTTATCTTAATAACACTAATATGTCGCGAAATAGTTCTGAAAAGAACTGTTTTTTATATAAATACAAACGAAATATCTAAAAATGTAAGGAATAACGCAGAAAATACAAAAAAATCGTCGATATACTTAAATATTGAATTTTAAAATTTCACAAATGTCATTAGTGTCAACATGTCATAATTTAGTGGAGTAAACTTGCCTGCGGTTGGACCAATTACAAACAAGCATTACAGCGCGGAAAATTTGAATTACTCCTCCTGGTTAAAAAACAGACCATAGTAATAATAGTCGTCCTAAATTTTTTTTTAATCAAGGCCATATAAAATTATGTCCATGCTGAAAGAATCGAATCTTATGGAGTCGGCTTTCAGTGCAGATGTTTTCCTAGCACCTCCTGATCCCACTGAATTGACTGATAAAGATAGTGGATATAAAGACTGTGGAGGAACATTAAATAATCTAAACAAAAATATGTTGGATGCGTAATCAGAAGATGTAATTCATCAAGAAGAAGAAAGAAGGATCGACGAAGAAAATATAAATCCATATAAAAAAGAGGCAGATCTTCAAAGTGTGACACTAGTTCAGGAAGAAGAATATACGGAAGATATTGAGATGAAAAAAGAAATAGAGACACAAAATGAAGAAATTCAAGATATTCAAGTGGCATCTACTGATTCTTGCAAAAAGTGTAACTCTCCTACTACGAAAGTAAATTTAGGAAGATTTACTAGATGAAAATTTCTTTTATTTGGATATTGAATATAAAAAACTTAATGTAGTACATACCCTTCTTCATTTTATTCACGACCACTTACTTCTTTACAGATCTTTAATTTTTTTTTCAATGAAGAGATTTTAACAAATATTGTAAAGGAGACAGTTCATTATACTATTCAGAAAGGTATTACTTTAGAATTTGGAGTAGACGAGTTAAAAGCTTTTATGCTTTTAGGTATTTTACTAGTTAGTGGGTATAGCACGAATCCAAGAAGACGCATATACTGGGAAGAATCTGATGACGTTGAAACAACCTAAGTTGCAAACGCAAAAGCGCCAATTGAAACCTAAATAAAATTTAGGGGTGGTATATGGAGAAGGAGATGATCAATTAGAGAAGAACTAGCAAAGAAGTTATAATAAAAAGAATGGCTTAGCTCAAAAGAACACAGAGACACAAAACCTCAAGCACGAATTCGGGCTAGCCTCACTACACTAGAATTTGGCTTTGAGATAAGGGGAAAAGAGATCTTTTAACCAAAAGAATACAATATAATAATGCACCGGAAAATCTGGAACTATAAAAGGGGTAAGATAAGAGAATATACGGAGATGCCTAGGAAAATACTAAAATGGGCGCCAGCTAATTTCTGAAGGAAATTAACAAAAAAAATTAATGAAGTTATGAACAACAAGGAATAAAGTACTATTGATTTAATACCCTGTAATAATGTTTAAAAAACCGAAAAGACACTATTGACCTTGTTCTGCTATATTATAACTGTAAGCAGGAACTGAAATAAAAGCAAAACTATTTGTAACAAATATATTTATAATATTAACAACTAACAAAACTCACCTATATATATAGAAAATATAATTACAGTAGTGGGGCTACGGTATGCGAGGACCAAAAAGCCACGACAAAATTAGATATCCCCACTACTGGGCCAAACGAAAAGGTGTATTAGTAAATCTATAATCTAAGTCCATGGGAGAAGCGAGATCTTAACACTAAGGTTAGTTACGAAATCCTAGATAGGTAAGGTAGGGAATATAAATACTAAAAAAAACTGTGACGGTTATACAAAAGAAACTACCTTACCTAACAAATATACGACTAATATGTGTCGAAGCAGCTAAACACCAGATCTATGTGTAAGTGTTATGCTTACACACAGATGCTGGGAGATATCTAAAGTGATCAAGTGTGATGAGTATGGCCAACCGACTCGGAAAGATATATATATAATTTTTAAAAACCCTGATACATAAATTTCTTCCCTTCCCTTTTAAAAACCGCTATACAAAAATCATGAACCCCTTTCCTAACAATGAATCTAATTTAATTAATTAATAGCTATTTACCTAACTTTTATAGATGTTACAAAAACTGTAATAAGTACTAACCTTGGTATATGCATATACAAAGTTGTAAATTACAAGAAAAACCTTAACCCTGAGAAACTAGTTGTTACTGTCTGTCACAACACTACAGCGGTCCTGGATAAGTCCCCTTAAGACTCTGACGATCCTTGAGGCTCCCAAAAAAAAAACGAATGAAGAGGAACGCTGTGGTTCTGGAGACAATCGGTTCCTGGTTTCCAATGGGTTGAATTAGGTGTTTGGTTAAACTAATTCTAGTATTAAACGTTATCCTAATCGGGTGAAATCTGGGTTTTAAATAATTATTTCAGTAGATTTGGAAGCCGGGTCTTAAATATTCATTTCTATAGATTTGGAAGTCGGTTTTTCAATCAAGATTCTTTATCATCTGTTCTAATTTCTCCCTTGATGTTCGGGGAAAATATTAAATCCAATCCCAGATTTTCTACCCGATTTAAAGACAAAAAAATGCCGGTTAAGGCTTGGAGAAATACACCTCTCTGCTTGAGTTGTTGGCCAAAACTGACTTTAGCGAGCGCTGTACCTGTAGTTTGCGCATCGTACCGTCTCTTGCCCATGAACGTTTCATAAACGGGATTCTGAGGGGTTTTAGGATTTCAATAATAAATTATATTAATTAATTATATGTTAGCAGTTGTGACTGCTACATCCTCCCTCAACTCCAGAAAAAAAAAGAAAACTTTCCACTTACCAGAAGTTTCCTTTTTTTTTTTATTGTCTAGGACAATCTAGCCTTAAAGACAAACCAGACGATGAATATGATGAAGCCGAAACGTTGTGGTGTCAACCACAAGGATTTTGAGCTTATCAGCCACACTGTTTACTCATTAGATGGGATAAAAGTAATGACACTGACAGACGTACAGTAGACAGACAGCATGTGATCTATTTAATAATGTGTAATTTACCAAAAAAAATTAAAATAATTTAATATATTTAGACAAAGTATTAAGAAAAGTAAAAAAAACATATAACCCAATCACTTAGGTACTTTCTAAATATAATTCAATAACCTTATAGCAATATCAATCTCAATACCAATATATTCAATATGATTCAATTCAACCTTATATAGATTAAATTAACCTTCGACAATACTTAAATTCTATATTTCCAAGTATTAGTAAAACTATTAATAAACTACACTACTGAGGTGTGTTAACAACCTCTAAAAGATAGGACCAAGAACCATTCACAACACAAACTCAAACAAAGTCCTATCAAGTTTACCCAACGTTGACACTAGAGCGAACAGATTCTATTAATCACCCAAGAGTTCAATGAGGGCTCAATTTATTAGGACTAGTTGAAACTATATTACTACAAACCTAAACATCTATATGATATGGTTCTGGATATCAGCAACATATTCGAAAATTCAAGGTAAAAGATAATTCCATACATCTACTTGCTTTAGCAGCGGTAGGAAAAACACACAATCGGTAAAGGCACTAGCAAGCCTAGATACTAGCAAGCCCACTATACTCATGGTATAGAGTATGCTAAAAAAAAAATAAGTAAGTTAACTGCAATCCCAACTCGTAGTAAAGAATATGCACAAAAGGTAAAAGATAATTGCAAGTCCAGATCTACTCATGGTAGAGGATATGCACAAAACTCACTTCTACCAGCTATACACTTGGTAGAAGGAAAGGTAAAAGAGATCCTAACTGTAATACCCAAAACTGTACTATTGACGTGGTCCAATTCTTTACTCACGACAAGAACAGTAAAGGACAGATTTTTAGGACTCCATAATCAAGATAAAGATAAGATATATATTCATAAGATATAGATAAGAAATAAACTTATCAAGGTAAAGGTAAAGATAACTAACTTAAGGTAAAGGTATGAGATAAAACAATTAAGGTAAAGGTACGAGATAAACTCAATTAAGGTAAAGATAAAGGTACACTCAAGGTAAAGATAAACTCACATCTACCAATCCGTACGAATGGTAGGTAGACAGGTACAAACTCAAGATACTAAGATATGTTAAACTCAAATTCTTGAGAAGATAACAACATAGGAGATAACAAACCAAGTTAAACAGACTTACTTATTGCTGAATATCAGAACGATCCAATTCTAAATGACACATTCTAATTTCAACCTAAGAGACATTCAAGAAACAACTAATATGTATTGATATATTTCTGAGCCAAGTGAGGGCACACATCCAGGGTGATCAATCCTGAACCCACGCTAAAACACCGACACAGTAAGTGAATATGAATGCATAAGCTTTATGGCCATGGTCCACAAAACCATACAACACTATTAAAGAAAATATTTGGAATGTTTTCCGCATTATCCCTGTAGATATCTATTCAACTCAGAACTCAAGATGGGGAAATTCCCATATATCCATCCTGTACTCCTATGATATGCAGTTGGACTTTCAAGAGAAAACAAACAACAAAATTAACAAGTCCATAAACTAAGATAATAACCAACATTAAGATAAGATAAAAAAAATAGAAGGCAAAATAGCACTACTCTTATTGTTTTGCCAGGTAAACAAAAATAGATAAACCGATCTTAAACAACCAAACTGGTACAGCATTGATAAGGGACCAGTTAATCTTCATCTGAAGATGAAGATTCCAAATTATCTGACAAGTTATGTGGACCTACTGTCTTGTCCTCCAGTAAGTCTTTGACATGAAACCTTCCTAGTTTCCTGCCAGTGGAAGTTTCCTTCAACTCATAAATTAAAGGAGAAATGACCTTAATAACTGTGCAAGGTATGTACTTCTGACATAACTTGGCCGATTGAAAGTTCACTTTATCAGATTTGACAAAGTTTCTTTTCAACACAGAATCTCCAATTCTGAAGGATAACTCTCGCTTTCTCAAGTCATAATGGCATTTATTTCTAGCATAAGATGCTTTCAAACGTTTGCGAACATCCACATAAATATCAGGCAGATGCTGGATATCTTCTAAACGGTGTAATTTATCTGATATAGTGGGAAAGTTATTGGCGTTTTCTGAAATTGTACCAAAATAATCACCAGAAAGAGGAACATGACGACCAAACATCAAATAAGATGGAGGACATTTGGTTATTTCGTGAGAAGAAGTCCTGATAGCCTGTACTATAGAGTGGATATGAGTATCCCAAGCTCTTTGATCAGGAAAGGAATATGACCTTAAAGCAGTCACGATTGATTTATTAACTCTTTCGGTATGATTGACTTGTGGATGATAGTTCGCATTGTACCAGATCTTTTGGACATTATATTTAGACATGAGGTCGCGAAAAGCCTTAGCTGTGAACTGTGGTCCATTATCGCAAGACACGATCTGTGGAACACCATAAATTAAGAAAACCTCATTCTCAAGATACTTGATAATGGATGAAGTAGTTGCCTTAGACATAGTATGAACCAAAGGAAATTTTGTAAAATAATCAACAACTACCAAGGCATACTGAGAACCTTTATAAGACCTAGGATAAGGACCAATGAGATCTAAAGATATAAGTTGAAATGGAAAATCAATCCGTCGATAACTACCCATTAAACCTGGTTGGGGAAGATTTGTCGGTTTGCATGTAGCACAGATTTTGCATTTAGCGATATAGCTACGTACAGTTTGACGCATCTTCGGCCAGTAATAGAGTTCCGATATACGACGGAAAGTTTTGTAAAAACCAAAATGAGCTGCAGTAGGATGGTCATGAAAAGTGGCCAAAACCTCTGCTCTATTAGGAGTTGGAACGACTATCTTCCAATCCGACATTCCAGTAAGGGCATCCATGGAACTTAAGACATGTTTATACAAAACACCATGTTTAACTTTAAAATCAGGAAATTTACCTGGTACATTCTGTACATCATACAACATTTTTCGATACCAGTCATCTGGTTGCAAGGAAGATAAATCTAACAAATTAATATCGAACGTTCTAGAGAGTGCATCAGCGACTACTACACCTGCAGCTTTACGATGAATAATCTTATAATCATATTGTGCCAATTTTAAAATCCACCTAGCCAAACGAGGAGATGGGTTCTTCATATTCTGTAACCACACCAAACTACTATGGTCAGTTATGACCGTGAAAGAACGACCCTCAAGAAAATATCTGAAATGTTCAATACCAGTAATTATAGCTAGCAACTCTTTTTCAGTTGTAGTATAATTTTTCTGGGCTTTATTTAATTTCTTGCTTGTATAAGCTATAGGGTGTTCTTCTCCATCTACCATTTGATAGAGTACACCTCCAGATGCAGTGTTAGAACAATCTGTCATCAGATAAAAAGGCTTAGTAAAATCTGGGGCTACCATAACAGGAGAATTTGTGAGAGCCTCCTTGATTTTAATGAAAGCTTCATTAGCCTCAGGAGTCCACACAATATTTTGTCCCTTTTTCCGATTTTGAAGTAAATCTGTGATAGGAGACAACAAGGTCGAATAAGACTTAACAAACTTCTTATAATAACCAACCATTCCTAACAATCGACGGACCTGAGTGGTATTTTTAGGCACAGGAAAATCCCGAATCGCTGACATCTTATCAGGATCAGTACGAAGACCCTGAGAATCTACAACATATCCTAAAAACTTAATAGAGTCACGACAAAAGCTGCTTTTATCCAAATTAATAGTCAAATTTGCGTCTTTTAAACGCTGAAACAACTGCTGCAATACAGAGATATGAGTTTCGAAATCAGGAGTAATGACAAGAATGTCATCAAGATAGTATTGACAAAATGGGTCTAAAGCAGGACCTATTACCAAATCCATTAATCGACACATAGTCTGAGGAGCAGACACAAGACCAAAAGGCATTGTAGTGAACTGATACAATCCTTTGCCATTTACTGCAAAGGCAGTAAGCTTTTTACTCTCCTCGCTGAGAGGAATCTGTAAAAACGCCTTCTTTAAGTCGATAGATGAAATAAATTTTGCATTCTGTAATTTACTTAGGATGATATCTATACGAGGTATAGGATAAGCATCTCTGTTCATAGTTATACCGTTAAGTTTACGTCCGTCAAAACAGACACGAAAAGTCCCATCTTTCTTTTTTGTCAGCCACAGAGGGCTACAAAAAGAAGAAGTACTGGGCTCAATAATACCTAACTTAAGCATTTCATCTACCTCCTTTACTAAACTTTCATGCCAGGCTTGAGGCAAGGGATATTGATATTGCCTGAAGGGCTTAGACGAACCAACATCAATGTGATGTTCGATGAGATGAGTTCGACCTAACTGATTTTTCGATGAGATAGAAGAGAATGATGTGATGACACTATTTAACTGCTCTAATTCCTGAGCATTAAGTCGACTCATATCTTTAACAGCATTGACACAAGAGATATTGAAAGAAGACACAGATAAGGAAAATTCAGTAAAATTTAATTCACTATTAAAAGTTTTCAGAAAATCCATACCTAGGATGACTGAATTCTTAACTGAAGGAATAACAAAGAATGTAATCATTCTTTTACAAAAACTAACAGAAATCTCAGTAGTGAATTGATCTAAAATTGGTTGAATTTGACCATCAGCTGTAGTCACTTGCAAACTTTGATCTATTCCTATATTTACATTTGAATTCTGGAGAAATTCCAGACCTAGAGAACCTAAAATAGAGATATTGGACCCTGTGTCCAGTAAAGCTAAACAAGAATGTCCTAAGATAGATATCTCAAGATATGGACGATTATCCTTGTTTTTTCGAACTAACAATGAGTTTATATCTAAATCAACAAACGACGACAAGAGATTACTTGAAGAAACTACAGAAGAATCACGGTATTCTTTTGGTTAAAAGATCTCTTTTCCCCTTATCTCAAAGCCAAATTCTAGTGTAGTGAGGCTAGCCCGAATTCGTGCTTGAGGTTTTGTGTCTCTGTGTTCTTTTGAGCTAAGCCATTCTTTTTATTATAACTTCTTTGCTAGTTCTTCTCTAATTGATCATCTCCTTCTCCATATACCACCCCTAAATTTTATTTAGGTTTCAATTGGCGCTTTTGCGTTTGCAACTTAGGTTGTTTCAATTGGCGCCCAACGTTTCATAAACGGGATTCTGAGGGGTTTTAGGATTTCAATAATAAATTATATTAATTAATTATATGTTAGCAGTTGTGACTGCTACAACGTTAAAAATATACTGAATTCAAGTAAAATGCGTCGTAACCGATTTGAAACTATTACAAGATTCCTCGATTTTAACTATAATCTAAACATAGATTGTTTAGACGCAACATACAAAAATTTCTCCGTATGTTGAAAATCTTTAAAAATCATTCATCATGGGAAACCGAATCTAGCGTAGATGAGGACATGATACCGTACTATGGGCGTCATGATATGAACCAACATATAAAAGGCAAGCTCATACGCTTTGAGTATAAATCGTGGTGTTAAAATAAGAAATCTGGTAACCTCACAGATTTTAATATTTATCAAGGAGTCACGGGAAAATCCAATGAATACAAAAAAGAATTTGGCCTTGAAGGTGGAATAATATTGCAATTTGCTCAACTTATTTATAAAATTCAATGCGATATCGTTATGCCTCATTGCTTATATGCTGATAATTATTTCACCTCTATGAAACTAATTGATTTTTTAACATTGAAAGGGATAGGTTGTGTAGGAACCATACGATCAAATAGAACAGAAAATTGTCCATTCAGTGAAATGTTTAGAGAATCCATACTTGGAATTTAGAAAAATTGGTACGGCGAGAAAAATTAAGTGTTTTTATGTAGGTGGAATGACAACAGCATAGTTACTTTGGCATGTAATTACCATAAAACGTCGCCAGTTTATCAAGCGAACAGATACTTCTTTGCTCAAAGCACAAAAATTAAAGTAACATAACCACATCTTATTCGGGCTTATAACGAAAATATGGGAGGAACTGATCGGATGGATCAAAATTTTGCCTATTACAGAACAAATATAGGATCCAAGAAATGGTATTGGCCTTTATTTATCTGGGGTCTTGATGCTTCCATACAAACTGCTTGAATATTTTACCGTAGAATCAGACACATTATCCCTGAACAACTCGAAATGGATTTGCTGCAGTTTCGTCAAAATATAGCCATAGCCTTGTTGGCGATATTCCGAACCCCTCCCAAAAGACCTGGTTCATCTCAATCTTTAATAAACAATATTACACAAGATGTTCGATTCGACAACATCGGCCATCTTATTTCTACCCAAGAAAAACGAACCCTTAAAAAAAAAAAGAATTTGGTGGCATCCTTTATGAAAAAATATTAATACTTTTCTTTGTTTTGTTTTATTCAATATATAAAAATTAGTTCTAGTACTTCTTCAAATTGTTTTTCTTTAATTTCATCCTTTTATTTACTAGTAAGAATATCGTAAAAACCACCCCCACATCTTAGCCGATTCCGAGCAGCGCCACCTCGTTCATTTTGTTTACTTCAAACACTGCCCATTGTTTGTGGTGTCACAATCTTCCTTTATTGTTGACCTATTTTGCCAAAAGCCTTATTGCTAGTCACCAATTATGTAGTTTTAAATATTATTAGCGAATAACCTTGTCAGTAACGTAAGAGTTGTATTGGGCAAGGTTGTACACACCTATCTATAGGTAAATGGTTTTATACTGTTACATTAATTATACTAAAAGAACATTCTGCAGAATAGTAACGTCTAACTTCTGCCTATGTATGTAAAAAATATTAATTTAATCAAGGTCCTGTCCTATAACCAAATATTTCAACATTTGTAGGTTACTTAATAATTTCTAAATTATATAATTGTTTTAACAATATGTAGCTTTTTCAAAAAAATAGCAACTACTGTATTAAATAAAACAGAATTGAAAATAAATACTAGGTACTACAAATCATTTTTATTAAATTTCATATTACCTACCTAATAAGAATCTCAAAAGTAAACCAAGCATTGCAGATACATTCGATGTAGAAGAAGGCTATATGAGCGTCTGTATCAATTTTGTCAAAATAATAGTCTGTTCCATTTCCAGGTGTCCTTACCCCTATAAGCTTAAGCGATGGTACTTTCATATCCGGATGTGTTTTTAAACAAAATGAAAGAATTGATACGCATATGAAGAATACTGACAATACTCCGATCACCTAAAAATAAAATATTGTATTACTTTACATACCGATACAAAAAATATTTTACACACCCATATACATGTATATATAAAATATATACACTATGAATAACATATGCATTTAAGGCACTCATATCGATTATTCTAAAAAACATGGCCATCGGCCAGCGTCTGGTTCTTCGACTGCACGAGTATTTTGTGCATTTTTCGTCTACTGAATCTACGCCTGCTTTTGTATTGTTATAAAAGGCATTTATTTCCGGTAAACCAGTTTCGATATCATCTTCGTTCATGTAATGCAGCGAGGATATTAAAAGCACAGTCCTATTTTTCTTTGGTACTCGAGAGATTATAGTTTTAGTTTTTGTAAATCCGTATAAAGTTAACTTTACAGATCTTGATCTAGATGGTAGGAACTCTTTAGGAATTTCCACCGATGTGTACCGATGTGTACCAGCACCTGTAACATTTCTATTACTGCCAAAGATCGGCTCGGCTTGCAAAGGCGAACCACTGCTTGGGATAGAATAGAGTTTTTTTCTTCTGCAGTCAAATCCTCTAATGCATCAGATCCTTTTCCAGAATATATATAAGTGTTGTATACATAGTGAGTGCGCGCATCTGCTAAGCATTGAATCTTTATTCCATACTTTTCGGGTTTACTAGGAATATACATTTTAAACCTACATCGCCCTCAAAAACCGACTATCATTTCATCGACTGTAGTATTAGCACGTAATACATAAGAATTTTGAGAATTTTGGTTGAATATCTTTAAAATGTGGGAAATTGAGGCAGCTGGATCAGTTTTAGCTCGATTTGCTCTTTCTTCTCGGATATCAAATCGTAGGCATATTAGCAGTACAGCAAATCTACGTGCTTAGAATGCCATTCAAAATATTTCTCTCTTTGTACCATCAGTAGCAAACAGTGTGTTGATGTCTTCATGGTTAGACTTGAAGAGTGATGTCAATAACAGCAGACCCAAAAATCCATTGATCTCTGTATTATTGGCGTCTATAAATTCGGTGCGGTTGTGATTTCCGTCCTTGTCGCGACATTCCCTCAGTTTGACATTTGTGTAATATACCACCAAGTCAACAACATCTCTGGAAAAAATTTTAAGCCACGCCACCACTGGTTCTATCTGTGTCAAAGATCCTTTGATAGTAGGCAATCTCAATAACTTAGAAGCAGTTGCTCTAACATTGCGAGTAGGTTCAACTGATGCCCATTTGTACCTATTTTTTCCATAAAGATATCGTCTGTTTGGATCCACTTCATTCATTGAATTTTTATCAGACTCTTTTCGTCCGATTGACCATTGTTAGTATCGCTAGCATAAAATTCGCTCTCAGAGCTATGGTCACTCAAAATTGGTTCTTCGTGTTTACCGTTTGGCGTTTCGTCACCATCTTGATCAGAAAAACTCTTCGTGCCGTCGCCTAACAATTTCTTCAAGATTAGCATCGTCTGTATGAACACTTTTTTTATTTTTAGAAACCGCCATTGAAATAAAAACTATCACAAACTACGTCGTAGGGTTTCTCGGACTCTAATGTGTTCTATTCGAAACTTCTACGCAACTGATCGCGATTTCGCATAATTAAGCATAACGAAGATCTCCCTACTACCTGAAGGTACTGTACGACACCACTCGTTTGGATCAATAGTGGGGAAAATATGAGGCGTTGTTTGAACTGCGGAGTCCGAGAGACTCCACGACGTCGGTTAAGCAATAATATTTTCGTGCTTCTTATCAGTTCGATCTGCTTCAAGGCAGGTCCGACCTGAAGCTACAAAATAATTCTTCTATTATTACTGACACCAACTCTAATAATCAACAACATGGTTATTCAAGAGCTCTTAGCCAACCGAAATTCCCATCTAAAAATCAAGCCATAGTTTTTAACTTCCTTAATGAAATAAAACTAAAGGAATATCTTATATCTATCGGAACGAAAATTAGTCCAAAAAATATACTCGTCTGGGATATCTAACAATAGAATATGTGTTTATCCAGTGTGGCAAAGGTCGATGAATTCATGAACATTGATTATAATAAAATAATTACAGTAAATTCAGAAGAAATTTAAACTCGCAGATTCATTACTCCAAGCCAACCCTTATTATTATGTACTATGTGTCCATCTATTCCACATGATTGTATAGAACAAAATATCATAAAACAAGGCTATAACTTACTATCTTCTTTAATTTTTTTTCGAATCGTGGCAACCAACCCTGAGTATAAACACATTCCCACTTTTCGACGCTATATTTATATCTTACCTCCTAACAATACGGTCCCAGACTCTATAGTACAATCTCATGATAACATCTTATATCGTATTTTTTGTCTCATGAAAGCCAGCTGTGTTCAAAATGTAATCAAACAGGCCATTTCTAAAACAACTGCTTAACTACTATAAGTCAAGAGCCTGCAAACAATCTTAATATTCCTACCACTCGAAATAAAATCCCTACTACGATAGTTGTACAAATAAATGACAAATCTTTACTTTTCCAATTTCTAAACCATAACATACCACCAAATACACAATATAAAAATTAATAATTATATAGAAAAATAACTAACCACAGACATTTTTTCGCCTACCCCTTTCCGGCCGCGCGTATACGATCGTGCGTTCATTTTCGATAGTAAAAATCAAGGTCATCAATCTAATTTTTGAGAACTGAGACAGCAAGCGACGATCATGCGGTTCTTATTTTAAACGAGAGGTAAAAGCAGTGTTCCCAAACGTAAAAAAATAAAATCGGTAGAATTCTTTTAAAAATTCGGTAGATTGTGGAGTAAAATCGGTAGATTTTTCAAAATATAATATTTTGTTTAAATTTCACTATGTTTTTCAATTAGTTTCTTTAAGGAAAAATAAATATGTTTTTTCATTTAAATCTAATAAAATAAAAAAATTAGAACCGAGATACTGAACTGAAATTAGAACTGAAAACGAGAAGTTTTCAGAGAAGTGCGAAAGCCGATGGAATATTTTGAGGACTACCTAATTGATGAGTTTTGTGAGGACGCAGTTAATTGCACAAACAATTATCACATGCGTAAAAGGGGCTATCTTCTTAATACTAATATGAGAGAATTAAAGATTTTCGTTGGTGCCCATTTGATAATGGTATGCATCCCATATCCCAGATTACATATGTATTGGAGACAAAAAATGCAACTTGAGATGATAACAAAACACATTACACGCGAGCGGTTTAAAACTTTACGTACAGCGTTTCATGTAATTGATAGAGACACGGCTGAAGAAGGTGATACCAATATACTCTGGAAGGTACAACCGATTATAACCAGAGTGAAGAGGGCTTGTGATAAACTGCTAAGAGTTCCATCATATTATTCCATCGATGAACAGATAATACCTTTCTGCGGAACATGCCCAAAAAGCTTACGCCAGGTAGTCAAAAATAAACCGCGTCCACAGGGGTTAAAAATGTTTGTAGCAACAACCAGTGACGGCATTATGATAGATTTTGAAGTCTACCAAGGAGTGAGAACACGTTTTCCTGATAAATCGCTTGGATTAGGAGCTGCTGTCATACTGCATCTATCCAAGTCAATTCCTCCGGGAAGTTGTATCTATTTCGATAGATATTTTACTTCAATTCCATTGTTGGAACGCCTGTCAGAATTGGGGATGCATGGTTCTGGAACGTTAATGTTTAACAGATTGGCTGAACGAAAACGTATACCTTTTAAAAAAGATCGCCAGATGAATCGGGGTGAATCACAACAGTTTCTCTGTAATGATATAGTCATCGTTAAATGGATGGACAACAAACCAGTATTGGTAGCATCCAACTGCACGTCAGCTGACAAAACAGTTAAAGTGAAACGATGGGATAAAAAGCAGAAAAAATACATTGATATTACTATGTCAAAACTTATTAACAACTATAACCAACATATGGGAGGTGTAGATGTGCTTGATCAATGTATGGAATAATGCCGTACATACATAAAAACAAAGAAATGGACTCTGAAGGTAATACTTCATTTTATAGATTTATCGGTCGTGAATGCTTGGCGTCTTTACAATCCCAAGCTATTGCTTCTCATATCCCCAAAAAGAAAATTAAAGATTTACTTGAATTTCAACTTGAAATAGCTGAATGTCTGATAGGAGCACCAGCAAAAAAACGTGTTTTAACGGATGAAACTAACCTACAGATTAAGAATGTACATCCAGATCTAAATCCTAAAAGATACAGACCATGTTTTCAACCATCAGATCCAAGATGATACGACGAATGTGAACATTTTCCGCTGTTTGACCAGATTGATAGTCCCAGATCATGCAGGCTTGAAAACTGTGGCAGCAGAACTAAAATAAGATGTGAAAAGTGCGATGTATATCTGTGTTTGTCGCGAGTAAAACCATGTTTCAAAGACTATCACAAGAACTAGCATTTAAAAAGTTTACTTAATGTGAAAATAATAAATAAATAAATAATAACGTTAATACCACCTTTAATACTTGAGTTTTGTTAAAATTAACTACTGCTTCTTGCACCAACGCACAATCGTGCGTTCATGTTCTATTAGCCCAGAACACACGAAAGTGGCATAGCTGTATTTGTGGAGGGGAGCACGTAATATTTTTTTAAAGATTTTTTTGATGTTCTTTAGTCTTTAAATATAACATATAACAAGAAAAACTACACTAAAAACTAGTTTTTTCATCGTTTTCTATCTCTCTTCTTGAATATAGATGTCATATATGCCTCCTTTCATTCCATTTATGGCTTTCTGAAATATCCATTGTATCATCCGGTGTAATTTTTTTAATCCGTATTTTATAACCTCAGGTAAGATGCCTCCAGATCCTGGTGCTTTCTTATTTTTCATTGCTTTTATGGCTGTTCTCATTTCCCTATCTGGTATTTCTATTTCTTGTTGTGGGATCTGCTTCGTCTTCCTGTTTTATTTTCCAATGAATTGTGGTCTTTGTTTTGTTATTAGTTCCTTGTAATAGTCCTTCCATTATTTGTCCTGTATATTTCCCAATTTAATTTTTTTTTGAGTTTTGTTTCAATCCTCTCAATATTTTCCATGACTCCAAGTTCTTGTATCTCCTATGTATGTTTCAATATTAAAGCAGGTTCTTTCTCATTCTTCATTCTTTCGTTGTGTTGTTTGTTTTTTCACTTCTCAATTTTTTTCTCCATATTCTTTATAAACTTCATCGTTGTTTGTAGTCAGCCATTTTCTGTATAGTTGCTTTTTTTCTTTAATTATTCATTTTGGTGGTTCATTCATTTCATAATAGTGCTATTTATTTGTTATATGTTCTTTTTCTTCAAGGGCTTCGAATGTTGCTTGTTTTATACTTGCCTTTATGCTCTTATATTTCTTCAATGTTGCCATATCTAAATTCTATTAATTTTTAGTCTAGACGTTGTTGGTATAGTTCTCTTATTGATCGTTCTTTTAGTAGTTCTATATTGTATTGTTTTTCTCTTTTAGTGTTCAACGGTTCTTCTGTAGATGGGTCTTGTTATATTTCCAATTAATGCCCATTTTTGCTGTCAGTAGTTTATGGTCCGTTCCACGTTCTGCTCCTCTTCTGACTCGCACATCTTTGATCTTTATTGTGGTATCTTGTTTAATTATTATGTAGTCTATTCTCGATTTTAGCTTTCGTGTTTCTTGCGTCCATGTATATTTATGAATATTTTTATGTCCGAAAAATCCGTTGGTGATTTTTAGTCGCATAATTCAATCAGACGTGTTCCGTTATCGTTTTGTTTATCCTCACCAAATCTCCCCACTACTTTATCGTTTTCTTTCCTTCCGGTTCTGCCGTTAAGGTCTCCTGTTATAATTATCTCCACGTTCTTCTTAATAAGCTCTATTTGATGTTAAAGTTGTTCCATGAATTGTTCTTTTTCTACTCTCGGGGAATCGTCTGTTGGTGCATATACTTCGGTATCACTGTCTCTTTACCGTATATGTCTATATGCATTTTAATTATTCTCTGTTCTTTCAATTATTTTTTATCTTTATCTTGCGATTTTTGTTCTTCTTACCCTTATGTTTTTCGGTGTGTTAGGTTGCTAATTACTAACGCCACAACCCCCGTTTAGAGGACTTTTTCTTCAGCCGCCCATTCTGGATCAGACGCTCTTGGTTCTTCCGCCCTCTCGACCATTGTGACTTTTTCAGCCATCCTCTGCTGTCGAGACTGTTGACCGGTTTTCACCTGTACCCCAAGCAGGGACCCTCACAGGGTGCTATCAGCGGGGTCAGCTGAACCCTGGTTTTTTTTTAAAGGTTTTACTCCTCTATCCCTCCTCTTTTATCCTGGCTTGGAACGGTCTTCATCGGTTATAGAGCTACTTAATTCCCCCCTTACCAATTTAGGCAGAGCTTGAATTTTTTTTTAAATGCAAAATTTATGAATGGAACGAAACTTAACGTCTGCATATTTGCATATATTACGCATATTCTTAAAAATTTTTGCATATTTTCGCTGATTTTGTGCGTACATATGCGCATTTGCTCTGGTTTGTGTTGCGTATATTTCGGTCTCTATTTATAACTAATTAGATATACAAAAAAACGAGCTTATTTTTTTTTTAAATTTAGTGTGGTGTAGATTATATAATAAAACAATGTTCGTATATTATCTGAATTATTCACAAACTACGCAAGTAGAAGCTAGTTATACCCTAGCGGTCACAGTTTACCAAGTTTTCAGTTTATATACTATTACTTGTGTTAACTAAAGGAATAACCATGGAACTGAATAATGAATCAAACTACTAACTTTTCAATTTACGTACCAAACCTGGTAAAACAAACTGAACTTCCACCAACATTATTGGACCGTATTTAGGGATTGTTAGTAATAGTATACCTATTTTAGAGGTTTAAAAGATTTGTATAAAAGATATCCTAATATTACGAAATGGGCACTAACATATCTGTACTAACAAAACGCTATGTAGCCATTATATTGCATTGATATATTTTTATGCTTTACATATTTTAAAATAACTTAATAGTTTATTAAATAACTCAAAATTTGAGGGGTCTAGATTCAAAACCAGACATTTCCACTTTATGTCATTTTGAGTAAACTAAAAAAAAAAAAAACAAAAAGGAAAAGACAGTTAAGATTTTATTTCACGTACAGGGAGCTTGCGCATCCGTTTATACGTATTTCGGCCCTATAGGCCTCATCAGATCGGCTTTCGCAAATGCTCTGAACGTGAAATAAATCTTTTCTGTCTTCGGAAGCAACTCTAACATGGCTTCGTATAGACGCAATGTAGCGACATCTGAAAATAAAATCGTAGACTAATTTTCGAAACCAAATTTAAGAATTCCGCTTTAATCTGTGCCTTCGAAGAATTGCAAGGCAAAACAGACGTTGATAAATATGTTAAGATAGACATGGGGAATCTAAAAATTGCATTCCACAACATATCTCCTCAACTAAGCAAAATTCTTAGCGAATTGGTTTCTATTACTCGTACAGAGTATATCGAAATAAAAAGGAAAAGACAGTTAAGATTTTATTTCACGTACAGGGAGCTTGCACATCCGTTTATACGTATTTCGGCCCAATAGGCCTCATCAGAACGGCTTTCGCAAACACACTGAACGTGCAGAATATCATGGGTTCAACACATTTCAAACAGAGAAGTCTTGAACAGAGTAGGTCAAGGTGAAGGCGAGTTAATAAAGATGATAAAAAAGATAAAACTCGAATATCTGGGGCATAATATAATGAGAGGAAGTACTCAAAGAAGAAGAAGCCATAATAAAGGTTAAAGTAAGTTTATTGACGTTTCAACGTTTCAATAAACTTACTTTAATCTTTAATTGTGGCTTATTCCCATTTAAATAGTAATTACATATATTGTGCTATAAAGGCACAGACATACTTTCACCCATCCTAAAAAACTAATAAGAGCTGTTTGTTAAGTTGAAATAAAATAAATTTACGCTATATTTTTAAAATAAAAAGCAAGCAACGCCACAATCCCAAAAGTAAAGTGGAGGGTAAGTAGAAGAAAAATCCAAATTTTCATGTAATTTAGTGTTGATACGGAAAATTACAGAGTATCGCCATATTTCACGTTTATTTACCTCGCCTAAATGAGAACTTTTATTTACGTCAACAAAACGTTAGATACATTACATTTTGTTTTGGTTTAAGGTATTTTAATACGTTTTCAGGACGAGCCGAAGGCGAGTCCCGAAATCCTGTGAATTCCGTAAAATCACTACTGGATCGTGTTAGGTACAATGTTTTTTTTCAGGCGCTTATTATGTAAAAAATATTTTAAATGGATACATTACTTATGACCTATCAATTCTCTCTTTTGACTTTAGCGGTAATGATTCATAAGTAGCCATTTAAGCATCTTCTCTAATCCAATGTGGAATCAATTCAGCGTCAGTTTAACTACTGATTTCCATTATTTGCAATTGAAAAGCGAAAACACTTTTTAATGTTATATGACAAGTGCTGTTACAATAAAAATTCAAATTGATACTATTGTTAAGGCTACCTACTCAAAATCGTTTCAACACTAAAAAAATTATTCTAGAAGTGAAAGAATTGTCCCGAAAATAGTTGCCTTTGGTACGATTTTTGTAAAGTGCTACTCAATTTAATAAATTATACCCAAATATTAATTTTTGGGCAACTGTAGAAAAAAATATTTATGTTTACCTAATATTAATATATGTAATATGTACTAATACTAATACTAAACGAATACTAATAATTGGTGTCATATTAATAAAAATTATTTTATATATTTACACCTCTACATTATTATGAAAGTTTTTATACTAAATTTTTAGCTATATAAAAATATATTTACTAATGTTACTTACTTTGGCTGCGGTCGATGAATATGGTTCGTCAAATAGCGACCAAATTTTTGGTTTGATCAATTGCCACCACGAGAGTGTTCCTCTAAAATAATCTTCCTCAAAACCAAACTTTCGAGCTATTTCCTCATCACTAGGTTTTTCCGTATCTAAATCTAACCTATCTAAAACTGCTAAAGTCTCCTGCGTATCCCTGTGCTGCAATAAAAGACTAAGTTAGTTTAATTAATTACGTAATTAATATATTCTATAATTCATATATATATATATATATATATATATATATATATATATATATATATATATATATATATATATATATACAGTGTAGGTAAAAGTTTATGGTCGGTATGGACCTTACGTGAGATGGAGTGAGAAACACCTGTTTAAAAAGAGAGGGGTATATTAGGTCCGCCCTTTAAATATCGTCGAAAATACATGAGTGGAAATAATAAAAAAGGGGAAATTCAACGTTGCCAAACTTATTGGTTTTATTTGACCTGTTGTCTTTTTAGCATTTGAACAATGTTCTAAGATAATCAAATTTGGGCGAAATGGATTTAAATGGCAGCTTACTGTTTTTTATTGGGAACATGCCACAATTTTACTTTACAATAAGTGTTATTTAACATTTTGATTTCCACTGCAACGAACGGAAATCGTTTTATATAAATAAAATTTATTAATGTTTCGTATTTTAAGTACGATTTCCGAATTAAAAATCTAAACATCAAAATAAGCTTATTTTAAAGTCACATTGTGCCTTATTTCCAATAAAAATAATAAACGGCATTATAACGCCAACAATAAAAAAAGCTTCATACAAAATTATTTGGCAACGTCGTGTTACAACACCAATACCATTTCAGCAACAGCTGAACCGGTATTCGATAGACGATAACTAAGAAACTAGAGGTGTTACGTTGACATTTTTATCGTTATCTAAACTGAATCGTTTTTCGTAAACAAATAACTAGTTTATTGTTACCAGTAGCTTCAAATAAGCGAGTACATAAACAAACATAATGGATATTATCGTTTATGTGTATACTTATTGAAGTGAAAGAAACTCATGAAGGATATATTTATTATAACTTGAAAAATAAACTAAACAATACAAATAGTAAATCGTATTTACATTTACATTACACGTTATTATTAAATCGCGAATGGTCTAAATTGACATATAAAAACATAAGTTTTTCTACCTTACTTCTTGTTAACCGTGTTCTTCTTTTATTTAAAATTAAATTAAATTTTGAACATGTGTTCACATTTACAATATTTTGTGAATATAGTGATTAAGTTAGGATATACATGGCGATGGTTTTTCGACCATTGTAATGGACTCCCGATACAGGTGTATAATCCAGTCTTCATTATTTAGATTTGGTCTAAGTCTAAGTCTGTATTAACTAATGCCAATGTGGAACGGATTGACTCTTCTAACTCGGTCATTCTTTTCAACATGAAATAGGTGAAGTTCTACCTAGTTTCCAAGTCTTGGATTGGCCGTTTGGGAACTTTGTTATGTTGTAATTGATATTTAAAAGCCTTTCTGAAGATAAGGTACTTTTTTTGAAATGTGTTTTTTGCCGAATTGTCGAAAAAAGACTTTTTATTTTATCTACTTGTACACGACAGCATTTAAGTGCGTCCTCCACCAATAAATTTTACGTATGAGCAAAACAATTTAAACGTTTTCATTCCAAAACATATTTAATAGCTTTGACCATATTTTTGAGTTAAATTTTACTACAATTTGTATTGTCTGTAATAACTTTGCAGCTATGAATATAACCAATTTATACAAAAGAGAAGCTAATGACAAACTGTAAAAAGTTGACTTTATATTATCTGAATAGTGTATATTAGTTTTACTTCGTTTTTTCTTTTAAATAATTGGTTTGGTTATTATATTCGTTTGTTTATTTGTCTTCGTTTGTTTTTTTACAAAAAATTTCGTACTATAAAAGCGATACTATAAACAGCATACGATTTTCTGATTTTACTTTAAAATATGTTTCTCTCAGTTCCTTTTGTTGAAATCGATATATATATATATATATATATATATATATATATATATATATATATATATATATATATATATAATATATATATATATATATATATATATATATATATATTAAATTTATCTCAAGTAAACTCTAATGTAACCAAAACTTTTTAAAGTATTAGGTGATACAATCTTATTCTTAAAACCAACGGATATGTACAAAAAGAAAAACTGACGATATTTATGCCTCCGCAAAATAAGAGTTCCATTTTTATAAAAGAATTCGAAGTGGATTTTTTGTTTTTATACTCTCATATTCATCCATTATGTATCTTTCTTGTAAGGTAAAGCTGATTGTTATGGATAACCTATTGTATCTCTGAATAGACCACGATACGGATGGATTTGAATGTAACCTATATACTATTCGATTTGTAATCTGAGGCGAATTTAAGAAACAAAAAATAATACTGCAACGAAAAAACAAAATAGTAATTTTCTTTGTATACATATTGTATGTTTATTTTGACTTATATCAGATAAATACAAAAGCCCACCCAAGAAAAGTTACTGGGTGTTCAAGTTAAAAAAAAAATATATTTTTTAATGTGCTTAAAATCGGTAAAATAATTTAATATATATTAGGTTTTCGGGTAACTAAATACCGAATCTTCTAAAATAAGACTGAAAATGAATTTAAACAAAACAAAAGTCATGCACTCCGAAGACACCGTGACAATAATAAACGATAAAGTTATAGAAAAAGTTGAAGAATATAATATACTTAGGACAAAAAATAATACTAAATAGGGAAATTCAAACTGAAGAAATAAAAAGAAGAAGAAAGTTAGCTTGGGCAGCATTCGGTAAACTGAACTATATACTCAGAAATCAACAAATTCAATTACATCTTAGATCTACAGTTTTTGATGCATGCATTATTCCGATATTAACTTATGCGGCACAAACAAAGACAATCACAAAAAAGAATATGAATATATTTAGAGTCGCTCAACACGCGATGGAAAGAGCAATGCTAGGTATATCACTTAAGGACAAGAAAACAAACACATGGATAAGACAGAAAACCAAAGTCACCGATGTGGTGCAAAAATCATTAAAGTTGAAATGGGAATACGCTGGACATGTAGCTAGGAGCGATCTTAACAAATTGCACAGATCAATTTTAACCTGGAGACCATACCAACACAAAAGACCCAGAGGCAGACCTCCTATAAGATAAACAGATGATCTGAAAAGGACTGCCGGGAAAAATTGGCTACAAGTAGCGTACAATAAAAAACAATGGAAAGGAAGACTTGAAGAGGCTTATGTTCAGATGTGGACGTGAATAGCTAGACGAAGAAGAAAGAAGAAGAAGAAGAGGTTTTCGGGTAAAATAAGGCATTATAAGCAAAACGCATTATACACAATGTGTTTTGGGAAAGGCCAGATGAGAGAAGGGAGCACCTATAAACAGATTTAAAGGTGCACTCAGAAAGGATCTGGAGAAAATTAGAGTAAGACAATAGAAAATAGTGGCACAGTACGAATACGTTTTAAAAACGTTGACACGCATGATAAAAAGAAGTTTAAAATCCTGGCTATAAACAAATAACAGTATTTGTAACACTCCACAATAAAAAATTTTGGGCATTTAACCAACCTTAATAGATACTAACACTTCCTTTTCGAGTTCTATATTAGTAGTTTCTCTCTTTGTAGATTTAGAAAGCGCCCATGACCATGTAAACCTTAAAATTTTATATAATTAGATGAACAGTATTTGATAACTAAATGAAATAATAGGTGAAAGAGATGTTAATATCGGTATTCCACAAGGCGGTATTGTAAGCCTAATTCTATATCTGATATATACAGCACAAATAAAAAAAGAGAGTTTAAAATTCTGTCAAGATATTAGAATATGGAAACGATTTAATAATTTACAAAGACCGATGCAGAATTCCGAAGTGAAGCGAAGTGAATTAAAAAACTGCTGAGAATTTATAGGTTTACATAATTTTAAATAAAAAAAACAAAGTTATGTATATAACTGTATTATGGAAGGAGTGCCTTCCAACAGATGAAGAAAATTCTCTGCAATTTAACCTTGAACTTACATCTCCGACTTAAAATTCTTAATTGTTATGTGTTTTCTGTTCTTATGTTTGGAGCAGAGGCCTGGACACTCACTGATGCGTTTTGCAGACGGTTGCAGTCTTTCGAGATGTGGTGCTATCGTCGCATGCTCAGAATGTCATATATACATCATATAACTAACAACGTAGTAATGCAACGTTTACAAAAAGAACCTGAAGTCTTGAAATCCATTAAAGAAAAGAAGTTAGCATACTTCGGACATATAGTGAGAAATGAAAATAGATACAGAATACAACTATTGATATAAGAAGGGAAAATAGAAGGAAAAAGAGGACCAGGACGCCGCCGAATATCCTGGCTTAAGAATTTGAGACAGTGGACAGGTATGACCACCACAGACCTATTTTGAACAGCTGCTAGTAAAATACGATGAGCCATTGTGGCAGCCAACATCCATAGAGGATAGGCACTGGCAGAAGAAGAAGAAGGCGTAATTGATATTTAAAATCGCCAGTCACTTCAAGCGTTGTTTTTGAGAGAACGGTTAATTCTACAGAAAAATATTTATAAACACGTTTATTCAAAATTATCTCAGCTACATTTTCTTACTTAAAAAACTTTCTACGACAAACAGATTCTTGGTAAATCAATGTTTTCTGTTTTTAACTCTCTACGAGGGGAGTTAGAAGAACCTACTGAAGCTTACATAGACTGACTTATTTTATATATTAGGATATTTGTTCCAGGTTTAACTGCACCTGATGTAAAAAGGCATTGCTTTTAAGATTATAACCAACATAAAAATGAATCTGGATTTATTTTTGTTTGTTAAAGGTAAAAATAGGTTTACAAATACCTGTGTATACGTCATCCAACAGCAGGGCTCTACTTGATTCGCGTCTAAACCCCAGAATTCTAATTCTTCTTCAAAAAGTGGTCCACAGACATCGGAAGGATAGTGCAGTTTACCTGTCCTGAAAAAAATGTATTTATTTTCAAACTAATTTACGCAATAACTGACATATCAATAAATGAATGCAGGTTTATAGCTAGATTACAATTTAGGGTTTTAAACTTCATTATTATGTTATAGTCATTATTATTCAGAATAAAGTTCTTGTTTTAAAACCCAAATTAGATATTAGTGATCTTACAATTGTCATATGGTTGTATAATTTGTTTAACATTGCTATAACATGTAGAAAATTGATGTACAAAGCTGAATCTCTATCTCTTGACAAAGGAAGCATAAACACCTGATAAAGCCTCGGTTAGCAGATCACCATTTAATTTGTAAATTTCTCAAGCAAATGCTCGAAAATCAATTTTTTTCACATTCTTAACACCTACTAAAATAGTGCTGTTAAAATGGGCAGAGTTGATAAACAAATTCTATTATTGATGCATGTGAAAAATAATCTTATCCATGATGCTTACCCCCACGAATTGAACGGGCCAGATGAGAATTATTCAAATATAATGATTTGTGATATCGTAATTAAAGGCGATATAAATATTATGCACAAGATTGTTACACAACAAATTATCTAGAAACCGATTACTACTGCAACGATATTGATAATATTTCCAAAACAAGATTTTCAGGATTTTCTTTTAGTTCCCAATCAAACTCATCCATTTGATCGTACGAGTATTTTAAACAATATTTCAAATATTTGGGAATCAATTTTAAAACTTTTAGAAGTTTGATCCGCATCCAAATTTCTGTCTATAGACATTTACGTAAGTCTCTTTCATACAATCACTTCCAACAGTTGTAATTGCATTGATGATGATATAAATACTATTAAACTTTGAAGTATTTTTTTTTAGAAAATACTGCCGCATCCACCATAACGCTTGCGGATACAGAATATTACAACAATCAATTTTATAAAATATTCCTATAAATATAAAAAAATTTACAATATTATTCGCTGAAAAATTAGTGCCAAACAAATTGTTTATACTGTTAGGTATGTAGAAGGAGACAAGATAATTGGCAAAACAAGGGCATGTAATTTAAAAAATGGTTAACGGTAACTTTTACATTATATGTATCTCTTTTATACGATAAATATGAGTAAGTCTCGTGAGTCGAATTCGTAATCGTGTTATCACCAATTGTTCTCTTCTCTTTCAAGTTGAGGGTTCCCAAATTTTTAGTTTGCTTCAGTGATGTTTAAGAAAATTACCATTTGTTTTTTCACTTAAACAAAACTCGATTGTGTGATTTAAAAACATTTTATATCATTGCCTGTATTTCGATACTCAGCTTTTTTATACCAGCACATACCTACATAAATTTCCCGCTCTTTCGTTGCCTGTGATGCAAATGTGGGATGGTGTCCATATGAATCTGATACTTCTAAAATTTTCTTCAGCCTGCATGAGTTCATGTTTTATCAGATTCTCAGGAGTATCTTTGAGTAGATCTGTTTAACGGTTTGAAAGGCGCAGTGAGTGACTTAAGATAATTTAAGATAAGTCAACTATCCACCTGAATTTTTAAACTCGCTGGATTTACCAGGATTGCCACCTCGCAATCTTCAATTAAAGGTTGGATCGGTAGTTATACTGTTGAGAAATATCAACCAACCGCGTCTTTGCAACGGCACACGGTTAGCGATAAAAAAATTATTGAACAACATGATAGAAGCAACTATACTGAAAGGAAAGTATAAAGGAGAAGACGTTTTGATACCACGCATCCCAATGATTCCGACTAATGTACCATTTGAATTTAAACGACTACAGTTTCAAGTTCGGCTTGCTTTTGCTATGACCATAAATAAGTCCCAGGGGCGATCATGAGGTGTTTGTGGTATCAATCTAGAAAACCCATATTTCTTACATGGTCAATTGTATATTGCCTGTTACCGTGTTGGAAAACTATTAGATTTGTTTGTTTATTCACCAGGTAATCAAACAAAAAACATTGTATATCATTAAGCACTACAATAAAAATAAAACAGATGTTTGTTATTAATTATGATTTACTTGATTTACAATAAAGCGATTACTGAAAATACTTATATACGTTTTATTTCATTATTCTTTATTATATCGGTTATTAACCCTATGTTAATAATAATAAATAATTAATTATCTCTATATTTTGTCATTGAAGCACTCACTTTATAAATATTTGTCACCTTTAGGTTCCCACTATCCCTTTAGATTTTTTTTAATCAGGTTTGAACCTTAAGTTCCCCTCTTAGTTTGAAGCCTTCTGGCAGACATCCCAGTCGAGGTTTTAGTGGGTCCAAAAGGGTGGCCAAAGTTCGTGGAAGCGAAGATACTTACATCAGAGTTAACCCTCACACACCGCCCTATCATCATGGTGACGGTTCTATTTAGGAGAATTAAAGAAATAAACTGCCACATTCCAAATCTATTTGACAGAACGAAGTCTGTCGGGTCCGCTAGTATTATATAAAAATTATATAAAACCGCTGTTAATATAGATTTTAATAAAATTGAAAATGTTTATATGTTGTATAGCGAATTCCCTCGTGGCGTAAATGGACTCTTCCAACTGTACAATGTGACTGCCAACTATGAAGCGCTATTTCTTGGTGCTATATCCGAGTCGCTGTGTCGTGGCGCTACTTCCGTAACGTCTGTCTAGACATTTTACTGTACAAAAAGAGTAATACAACGCCAGTATAGACGGTTCGCTATAAAAATTCGGTCCATGATTCGTCGAAATGATTAATTTTATATGTATCATAAGAACATAAATTGGACTCATACTGTATATGTATATACAATAACTAACTTTGTTTGTTTCTAGAACGCGTTTTTAAAATTTGGATTAAATTCTGATCTAGTTTTAAGTAACTAGATTGTAAATAATCCCAATTTGTGGATTTCAATTCAGACGAACACTACGCATACATAAAAGCAATTAATTTGTACTAATTTTATTCCCCTTTCTGTATGTTCGATTTACAAGAGGAAGGATCTTATTTCCAAAATTTAAGACGCCCAATTTGTAAAATAAACTAATCAATCGCGAAGAGGAAATCCTTTGCCTGGTTTAGCAAGACCTCTCCTTAGGGACAAAACTTTCAAATAAACTTGAAAGGACCTTAAACCATTAAGGGGGTTACTGAAATATACTATTTCCATATCACATATTTTATGAAGCGAGTATTTAATGACGTAATATAAAAATTATTTGCAAATTCTACAGAGTACTGTAATAAATTTGACTTTAAAAATTAAAATTATTAGATTATCATTTTTTTTAAAAACGTTTTAAAATGGATCTTGGAACCAAATATTTATACCATGTCAATATATAGATTTTAGAAAACAGAGATATACTTTAATATATATTCGCTCCGTGCGTGAATGACGCGACACCTACCGCCTTCATCTGATTGTTTTGGACCTACCAATTTTCAGGTTAAACATATGACATATGTTTGACATTGTTAAATTCATGCGAAATTGACAATTATTAATAATTAACTTTTTAATTATATTTTTTCAGTTTATGTACAAAATAAATGTAGTATTAAAAACTGGGTTTCTCAAAATTCATCATAATATATCTTTTCAACCACAAACGGAAAAGAAAGGAAAAATTCTAGTACTGGCAAATCAAGTTTTTCACGTGAGAGAGCATATATTTAAAAACAGTAATAGTAAAAGTTACGATACAAAAGCTAAAGTCATCAGGCACTCTGCAGCCTTGAAGCCTTATCAACTATATATATATATATATATATATATATATATATATATATATATATACCCCGATATCATTTATTATGGCATTATAGAAGCCAATCAACAGAGCATCAGTATTATTCTTGCATGGATTCTAGGGCATTCGGATATTAAGGGCAATAATTGTGTTGCAGACAAATTGGCAAACATAGGAAGATCACGAAAAATGCCAGCCAAAGTTAAATTGCATTATTCAAACTACTTCTTTTACATTAAAAAGCTAATTTGGACTCGATGGGCACAAGAATGGAATTCAAACAGATCAAAAGGGTCGTTTTATAGTAAAATAGTCAATAAATGGAACAAATCACCATGGTTCAATCAATTTCCTTATAAAGACAGAAGGCATATCACCACAGTAATTAGAATGAGAACAGGACATTGTTCCACTCCAGTTCATTGATTCCGCATAGGTATTCGGGACAACCCATACTGTGAATGTGGTCAAATTGGATCTCTGAATCCTATTATCCTAGAGTGTCCAATAAACGTTTCTCCAAATTTTGACCTCTACAAAGAATTGGTTAAAACAAAACTACAAACTCCTATGGAGATTTGCTCTCTTCTATTAAATCTTAATCCTCAAAGACTAAATTTGTTGACTACTTTTTTTAATCTAGCCATAATCAATCTATAATATATATTCCTTTCTTATATTCTACTGTAACATAACCTTACAAATTCCTCTCTTGGTAGCATTTTTGGTATGTGCTCAGCTTGGTTGCTACCCCCAAGTGAGAAAAGTTTTATCCTCTGATGTATTGTCTTTCCTATACTAACTGTTTGGTCCTAGAAGAAGAAGTTTCAACATAGTGTTCATTCAATATAAAATAAGTGTTATATGGGGATATTCGATTGTCTAGAGCAAGTTGAGAATATCCCCCCTGAATTAGCTGGGCAAATTATCCCCTGCGATATTACCCAATAAAGGAAGAAAAAGAAGAAGAAGTTGTGTAATTTTTTTTCTAACCTTTGGTACATACAAATTAAAATTCTTTTTTTGTAATACCTATTGATGTATGTTTATACTATATGTCTTAAAAAAATGTTAATTCTGTTTTTTTTTGTATAGATATACAACGTCAAATAAAAACAATAATTTTTGGTAATCGTTTTATTGCTAATTTACAAAAATATAAACAAAATTTAAATGAACAACAAAAATTATATTTTTGTATAAAGAATATGTGAAACAATTTACTTATAAACTCAAAACTAAATATTAACCCCCTGCGCAGAAACTATAATAACCTAATATACGTTAATTATTTAGGTATGATTTCCTGGACATTCTGCGCAAGTTGCTGTCATATCCTCCATGCAGAGCCAACATTTGCAAAATTTACAAAAATAACGAGTTTTTCGTTTTTTGCAATACTTACAATGACCTCTTTTATTTGGTGGTGGATCTAGTTGTTGTTGGATTGGCCGACGAGAATATTTATCTATTGCATTATGGATGTTGTTGCTCGAGAAGTCATATAATTCTTGACCAACTCTAATCCCAAAACTTTTACAAATAATCTTCTGTTTTTGTTAAAATCCATATCTGGATTATTTTGTCTAGTAATAATAAACGTATTAATGCTAGCTACATTGAGAATTCCATAAAAAATAATTAATGGCCAGCGCTTAGTATTTCTAGCAACATTGTATGATGAAACCATTTTATCAGCCATATCTATACCACATTTTGTATCATTGTAAAATAAAATAACTTCGGGTTCAGAGAATTCTTCATTAACATTATCAGTGTCATGTAGAGATGATATCATTAAAACACTTCTTTCCTGTTTTTGGTACAAACGACAATACCAAGTCTTTCTCCAAAACCAAATATAGAGGAGTTAACAGGACGACCTTTTATATTTGAAATAATTGTAGGAAGTTCTGTTTTATTACTTTTTATAGTACCGATCGTCGATGACCTGCTAAAAGCTTCTGGACAACTGAATAACTAGTAAACCATCGGTCCATGCTAATATTTATTCCTGACCCAGATAAATGTTGACACATTCTTAGAGTAACCGCTTCAGTGGAATTATCTACTTTGTACCGGTCAGGTTATTGTCCTAGATAAATTTCCATGTGACTTGTGTAAAATGTTCGTGAAACTGTGATTGTAAATACTTTTATGCCATATTTTTTTTAGAAGGAACCTGAATCGTCGTTGTGACATAGTTGCTACAAATAATTCACATCCCATGCCAGCTTGTTGCCAAAAATTTTTCAAATTTTTTCTTGCACCATGATCTAAGCCAACTAAATACAATAAACATAAGAACGCTTTTATTTTCGTAATTGTTGTTAGCTGGGTATCGTTTTTATTTTTATATTTGACAGACACTTCTCTACTGTAAATATTTGTAAAACTCACAATATGTTCAATAATTCCACTTAGCAATAACCTCCAAGATTCAATTGGATTCATTGAATTTCTAGCGTCTCTAATTGTGCCTGGTACGTGGGAGACAATATTTACACTACGAGTACGAACATTTTTAGGACCTGCCAGTTGTTTCCATTTTGTTCCATCTTTCCCAAAAAAGTGTAAACGCCTATCAATATTATTAATTTCGCGATACTTATTTCGCGATAACTTTCTAATACACATCTGATACAAAACTAACAAATTATGATCACATCTGTCTGCGAGTTTCTCACAATTCTGTGATTCCCCGAAATGCTTAGTATCGCCGCTTAATACAAGATGGCATTAAAATGTTATTATAATTTTAATAATCACATCAATGCTCGACGGTGGTCTATTAGGACATTTTCAAATATATTTCGAAAAAAAAAATTCACGTTTTATCTACAACATTATTGTTTTTAAAATCCTGAAAGGTACACAAAGGGTTAAAATAATATAAAATGTTTATTTAGAGTTATGTCAATTTTTAAGAATGGTGTGTCCTAATAGACCACCGTCGTGCATCGGAGTGTTAATAGAGAAACTATTTAATCAGATTTAATTTTGAATTATTAAAAATTAAATCTATATTTCCTCATCCCATAAGCTCACTTTTAAGATCCTACCTGACAGATCGATTCTTTCAAGTCAAAAGAGGTGGGTAAATCACTAACCTGTTTCCAATTTGTTCCGGAGTTCCACAAGGAAGCATACTAGGACCCTCCCTCTACTTAATATACACATCAGATCTCCCAACGACGACCAATACAACAATCGCTACATATGCCGATGACACAGTTAACATGGCTTCAAATTCTACAGCAGCTGAAGCAGCCCAGGTATTACAAAATCACCTACTTAAACTAGAGAGCTGGCTTAATCTGTGGCGAGTCCAAGTTAACAGTTTAAAATCCACACAAATAACGTTTACTTTAAAAAAAGGTGTCGCGCCACCAGTTTCTATAAACAACACTTCACTACCAGTTAATACCGTCGTTAAATACTTAGGAATCCATTTGGATAGCAAACTTAATTGGGGCATCCACATCTGGAAGAAACGCCTTCAACTCAGCTTAATCTATAGAAAAATGTATTGGTACATGAGTCGAAAATCAAATCTTAGCCTGGAAAACAAACTTCTGATATATAAATGTATTTTAAAACCGGTATGGCAATATGCAGCACAAATCTGGGGTACAGCAAGTAATACCAACATACAAAAACTTCAACGTTTCCAATCGAAAGTACTGCGCCAGATCTGTAATGCCTCTTGGTATATCACGAACCACAGATCCATGATTTACAGCTACCAACAGTTTGCGAAGCAATATCTGCTGTAAACTCTGTATACAAGACCAGACTATCCTACCATCCAAATCCGCTGGCCACGGATCTGCTCAACATTTCACATGTAAGAAGATTAAAACGACCAGACCCTTTGGACCTCTAGTAAATCAGTAGAAATAGAGCATAGTGTCATGGTGCGGTGAAATAACAAGTTTCTATTCTGGTGTTTTCTAAATCTTTCCTTAATTTGTGTTTTTAGCCTTGTAGTAGTATTAAACTCTGTTTGTTAAGTGAAAGTTTAAATTAATTGTTATATCATAGATTATATTTATATTATGTCTTACCTGGGTGCTCGCCACTGGGCAGCTTCCCACTATGTTATTGTACATACATTATAGATATTGCTTATTGTTTGTAATGAGACAGATTGCAATAAACATTGGATGTTAAATAAAAAAAATAATTTAATCAGAATTATTGGAAAATGAAGTTTTAAGATTTTGAGATAATCTACATTACTATAAAGTTTTGTAATACCATAAAAGTCCGTAATTGACCTTCAGACTTATTTATCGTTTATTCCTTTTATACTTCACTTCTAATTTTCAACTCGTACTTACCGTGCCGAGTTTATTTCTATTGCATTTATAGAAAAGTGTTAAGCTCTCGCTGGTTGCCTCCGTTACATTTGAATTCGAACACAATTGTGTGAAATTACATTTCCAAAACGTGATCCTTTGGATTATTTCGCTCGTACTTTTAAATTAAATCGGGAAGAATGAAATCGAATTATCAAAAAATTAAACGTGACTGTTAGAAACATTAATTAGTTCTTATTTTATTTATTTATAATTACGTAAAAGATATCTTAGATTTAATCACAAGAACAAGATTACAAAACAAACAAGCCCTTAGCGCTTGTTTTATTTTTAACTATACACGTTATTATTATTTGAGAGGTCTAGATGCAAAACCTGACATTTCCACTTTTTGGTCAAAATTAGTTAAATACACCCCTTTATATATATATAAGGTTCTTGAACTCCTAAGTAGAGCATAGAGCTTCAGTGAAAACGTGCCATCGTTTTTTATTTTGCGCTAAGGCCTTCACCTCGTTCCAAGACTTTCCTTGGCCTCTTATCTCGTCCATGATGGATCTTCTCCAAGTTTGTACTGGGCGACCTCTTTTTCTTTTCCCCTAGAGATTCCACTCTAGGGCAGTCTTTGCGATACTGGAACTATTTTTCGGAGTGTGTGACCGATCCAACCCCACTTTCTGGACTTAATTTCATTTTGTACCCTCTTTTGTTCGGTCAGGTGTAGCAGATCTTCGTTTCTGATGGTGTTAGGCCAGAATATACGAACAATTCTTCGTAGACATTTGTTAACAAAGACCTGCAGTTTGTCTGTGAGGGTGTTTGTCACTTTCCAGGTTTCACATCCGTAGAGTAGAACAGACATGACATTTAATCGGAATATTCGGATCTTTGTCCTTGTAGTATACTCGCCAGATCTCCAAACAGGGTTGAGCGTGCTGAAAGACTGTTGGGCTTTTCGTATCCTCATACGAATATCGTCTTCTGTACCTCTGTTTTCTGTTATGACACTTCCAAGATACGTAAAGTTTTCAAAATTTTCAATCTGCATATTGTCGATAGTAAATAGCGTGTTGTTCCTTGCATTTATTCTCATGGACTTGGTTTTACTAATAATATTGATTTTCAAACCTATTTTATTGGCTTCAGTAAAAAGTGTTTCCAATTGGCAAGCCAGATCTTGGAACCTTTGACCTAATAGGCAGATATCGTCTGCGTATTCTAGATCGCTTAAGCGTGTGGTTAACGTCCATTGTATCCCTCTTGTGTCGGAGTCTAGTTTGGAGAGAACATAATCTATAGCTATGTTAAAAAGAAACGGAGAAAGCACGCATCCCTGTCTAACTCCAGTAAGTACGTCGAATTCGTCACTGTTGATCCCATTGTGTGTCACGCTGCATTTCGCATCAGTATATAGTGACTTTATAATAGAAATTATTTTTTGCGGGATGTTTCTTAGCTCTAAAATTTTCCATACAGCAGCATGAGACAAGCTATCAAAGGCACGTTCAAAATCAACAAAAACCATGTATAGGGGTGTGTTCCATTCAACCGATTGTTCCATTATTACCCTCACAGTATTTATGTGGTCTATGCAGGAGGATTCTGGTCTAAAGCCTGCTTGATTAGCTCCAAACTCAACCTTGTTCGTTATTCTTTTCAATATGATGTTCGTGAAAATTTTATTTATGACAGTAAGCAAGGTTATTCCTCTCCAATTTTTGCACAGTGTGAGGTTGCCTTTTTTTTGGAAGCTTGATAATGTTACCTTTTTTCCAGCCCGCTGGAATGTGGTTTGTTTCCCACACCTCTCGGATTATGGGAAGCAAAAGTTCAGCAGTTAGATGCGGATCAGCTTTAAGTTTAATTTCGTCTGCGTTATCTCTGGGAATACCTAGCATCTCCTGAAAATGCTCTTTCCATCTCTCTACTTGGTCATCTGTTGTAGTAAGTAATTCGCCTATCTTGGATCTTACAATGTTCGAACAGTTGGACCTTTTTGTGTTAGTCGTCTAGTAATTTGGTAAAGCTCCCTAGTTCTGTTGTGTTGTGCAGCTATTTCTGCTTGTTTTGCCAGTTCTTCGGCCCACCTTCTTTTGTCTCTTCTTGCTTTTCTTTTAACTGATTTATTTATTGTTTGATATTCCTGTTGTCGGTGTGCTCTCCTTTCTACAGTTCTTGCTTGCAGGATATCTTTTTTTCGTTGTTTTTTTTCCTCGATAAGATTCCATGTTTCATCTGATATCCATTCCTTTCTATCTTTCTCTTTTTTACCCAGTTTGTCTTCAGCTATTTCTGTCAAAACATCTGCGAAATCTTCCCAGCTATTCATTTCACGTTCTCTTGTTTTGAGTTGAAGTTGCTCTCTAAAGATATGTCTTCCTGGGACCGTTTTTAGTTTATCTAGATTGTATGTTGGTATTTTGGTGTTTCGCGTGGTTTTGTTTTTTGCCATCTTGATTTTAATGGTACCAATTACGAGATGATGGTCACTTGCGATGTCTGCTCCTCTTTTATTACGTACATCAAGAAGAGATGATCTCCATCTTTTTGATATAGCGATATGGTCTATTTAATTTTCTCTTGTATGGCCAGGTGCAGTCCATGTTACTTTGTGAATATTTTTATGTGGAAAGATCGTTCCACCAATAACTAAACTATGACTGGAACAAAAATTTGTAAAGCGCTCTCCGTTTTCATTCATAATTCCTAGGCCATGCTTGCCCATTACGGTTTCTAAGTTAATATTGTCTTCTCCAACTTTAGCGTTCATATCGCTCATCACTATAAGTATTACTTGTTGGGTCGTTTGTTCTAGTTGTTCGTAGAAAATGTCGTTTTCTTCGTGGAGAGATGTGTTTGTGGGAGCATAGCATTGAATCACTGTTATCTTACGGTATCTGGTATAAAATCTGGCAGTCATAATTCTATCATTAATGGGTTTCTATGAAATAAGGCTTTTTTGGCTTGTTTGCTGAGTAAAAGACCCAGCATGTTATTGAATATAAGCAGATAGTCTGAAACTTATAAACGGTAACTCAACAAGTTAAACAATTATAGGAATCAGATTTGCTTGTTTATTAAAAAATGGAAACAACCTGCACCCAAGTTTCAATCTACGATTCAAGGAAAAGACAGCGCGATCCTAGTTCTTGTAAAAGAACAAAACAAAAAGTTGCAAGGGAAGATGTTAAACTTTTAAAATATAAAACAGTATTGTAAACATAACCAATAATATTTGGCGGCAATTAAATAGTCCACTTTGCCAAGTTCCTTCAAAAAACTGTAACTTTATTCTATATGATCGAAAGTTTCTGCCGTTATAAATGTATGAGAATTTTAATTGTTTCGTTCATATATTTAACAAAATAGTATGTACAATTAAAATTGTATATGTTTGAACAAGTATCACGAGTAAAAATTGGACGTGGATCCTCTCAACCACTGATGAAAATCAACTGAAAATATTTGAGCGCAAAATACTTCTTCTTCTTCAGTGCCTTATCCGGTTCGGATGTTGGTGATCATCAAGGCTATCATGGTTTTTTTGACTGCTCTGCGAAACAGCTCGGCTAAGGTCATCCCAAACCATTGTCGGAGATTTTTCAACCACGAGATACGACGGCGTCCCGGTCCTCTTCTGCCAAATACTTTACCCTGCATAACAAGTTGAAGAATTCGATATTTTTCTTCGTTCCGCATCACATTGCCGAGGCACTCAAGCTTACGTTGTTTAATTAAATTAAGCACTTCTTTTTCTTTTGTCATGCGCTGTAGGACCTCAACGTTGGTGACATGGTCCACATAAGATATTTTTAGTATCCTTCTGTATATCCACATCTCGAAGGCTTCGATTAGTTTTTCAGTGGCTTGCGTCAGTGTCCAGGCTTCAACTCCATATAGTAACACTGGAAGAACGTAGCATCTCACTATCCGCATCTAGGTTCCCAAACTGAGATCACTGCAGCACAGCAAGGATCTCAACTTAATAAATGTAGTCCATGCCATTTTAATTCTGGATCTAATCTCTTGAGCGTAGTCCTATTGTACGTTGAGGATAGTTCCGAGGTAAGTGAATCTGTCGACTCTCTGGATCTCTTCGCTACCTGCCATTAGTGCCCCGGGATCTAAATTTTTTACTGCTGACAACCATGATCGCAGTCGACTACAGAGACATTCGAACAATAGCGAGTCTCTATTGGGGCCAAACAGCTAAAGTGAAGGTAGGATCTACATTGACCAATAAAATTGAGATCAAGAAAGGGGTACGACAGGGCTGTATCTTGTCTCCTATTGTCTTTAATATATACTCAGAAGAAGTATTTAAGACAGCGCTGGAGGAAAGCACAGAAGGCATAAAGATAAATGGAGAAATAATTAATAACATAAGGTATGCTGATGACACTGTGATTCTAGCAAGTAGCATGGAGGAACTGAGTTGCCTTATGAGTAAGATACAAAAAACAAGTGCACAATACGGACTCAGACTAAATATCACAAAAACCAAATGGATGTTAGTAAGCAAAACCCAACAACCACTACAGCAACTGATATTAGACAATGAAAGAATTGAACACGTGGATTCGTACATCTACTTGAGAACAACAGTTAACTCAAATTGGGATTAAGCGAAGGAAATACGTATAAGAGTAGAAAAGGCAAGAGCATCGTTCACTAGCATGAAGCAAATTTTCACCTCTAAAAGCCTCACCCTACCTCTCAAAATTCGACTTCTGAAATGTTATGTATTCCCGGTTTTGTTATATGGAATGGAGGCGTGGACAATGACCGCAACATTGATGAAAAAAGTAGAGGCCTTCGAAATGTGGGCTTACCGACGTATATTACGTATATCCTGGACTGAGTACGTGACCAACGAAGAGGTACTACGCCGGATAGGTAAAGAGAGAGAGGTAGGAATAAGTATAAAGAAAAGAAAGTTGGAATACTTGGGTCACGTTATGAGACATAATAAATATAGAGTACTACAACTGATCATTCAAGGGAAAATAGACAGCAGAAGGCGTCCAGGGAGGAGAAGACACTCGTGGCTCCAAAACTTGCGGCAATGGTTCGGATTGTCATCTGCTGAACTATTCAGATCTGCCGTAAACAAAGTCAGAATAGCCATGTTGATTGCCAAAGTTCGGAACGGACAAGGCACATGAAGAAGACAACCATGAATTTAGTTTTCTTAATATTAAGGTTCAGTCCGTATGTTACGCTCACAGTTCGCACTCGGTCTCGTAAGGCGTGCAGATCGTTTAGGCTGGTTGCTAGTAACACAGTGTCATCGGCGTAGCGGATATTATTGATGTATTCACCGTTCACTCGGATTCCCATGTCTAGGTTTGTGAGGGCTTCATTAAAAATCTCCTCAGAGTATATATTGAAAAGAGTCGACGATAGCACACATCCTTGCCTTACTCCTCGCATGATCTTCACTTGGTCGGTCAGCTGGTCTTCGACCTTGACTTGTGCACGCTGGTTCCAGTATAAATTCATGATGATCCGAATGTCATCCAATCCTACTCTTTGTAGTGCGGTGACCATCTTCTGGTGCTGACAACTATCAAATGCCTTGGCGTAGTCAATAAAACAAATATAGACATCACAACTGACATCGCGGCATCTCTGAAGTAGAATTTGAAAATTCTGGCATGTATGATTTCAAGAAAAATTTTAAGTGCATGAATCATAAGACTGATAGTTCGGAAATCTTCGCACGTTTTCGCAGATCGTTTTTTTTTGGTAGCGTTACAAATGTTGACAATAGCCATTCCTCTGGGATATTACCTGAATCGTATATGGCGTTGAACAGTTCAGTTTCAGTTAACTCCTTCGTGCTCACTTCACTCATCACCTTAATAAGTTCAACGGGTATTTCGTCCAGGCCTGTAGCCTTACCATTCTTAGACTGTTTTAAAGCAGCCTTTATCTCGCTTTCTAGAATTGACGGCCCTGTCATGCAATTTATTTCCGGAAGGTTGCCTCGGTCGTCCCAGAAAAGTTCTTCGATATATATTTTCCAGGTAACCAACTTCTCCTTCACTGTCGTCGCCAGATTACCGTCTTTATTTATGAGGAGGTGTGTGTTTCTCCTCTTGAATTGACCAGTGGCTTCACGAATCCTTCGGTGGATATTTATATGATCGTGTTTCTCTTGGAGCTCCCCGATTAGTTTACATTTTTCTTGCATCCATGTCTCCTTGGCTCTTCGTATTTCTTTACTAAAAATACTAAGGAAGATATTTGGACAAACAAAATGCAGCGATGGTTCGTGGAGACTTAAAATGAACCACGAGCTGGATGAACTAATGCAGAGCGCAGATATTGTTAGATTTGTAAAGTCACAAAGACCAAACTGGCTTGGTCACCTAGAAAGAATGGCAGATAATCGAGCTGTAAAAGTAGTCCAGAGATGGAAGCCCCAAGGAAATAGAACAAGGGGAAGGCCCCGTAAAAGATGGATAGACGACGTCGAGAGGGATCTTAAAACCATGAACATCAGGCAGTGGCGAAGGAAAGTATCCGACAGGGCAGAATGGAAGAACATTGTTAAGCAGGCCAAGACTCACAAAGGGTTGTAGCGCCATTAGAAAAAGAAGAAGACGTATATAATCTATAAATGCGACAGAGACGCATCATATATAGTGGCGCGTCGCCGCACGACGTTTTAAATATCGAGTAGAAGTGCATAATTACCAATTATAAAACAACGATCTTAATTAAAAAAAGTCGCGATTACTCTTCAGAATCTTGAAATTAAATGTTTAAACTTAAATTAAGGTACTTGGAAACATCAAAAATTGACATATTAGTTTTCAAGCCTCGAAAATGTGTTTTTTGCATTTTTCAGATTTGAAATTGCTTATAACCCGAAAACTGTCAACTTAGAAGAAAAATGACATAGGTGTTTTTTGTTCAGGGCGTAAAAAAGTGCTCTTCGTAGCAAAAAATGTTGATTTTTCGAATTTGTTGTAAAATATTGGTTAAACAATTTCTGTCCAAAAAGTTCGCCTGTTATCCTTCTGATTTCTTTAGGGTGGAAGGTTTTAAATAAGAATCCGCAAAGAAACCGAATCGGAAACATTTTTTTCACGGAAAATCCGGTTTAGAATGCAATTTTAAGTTTAACTAGTAAGGAATATTTAAACTTATAATCTTATATCTTCTTTTAATATTCGCAATTACACACAAACATATCAAGAGCAGAGACACACGTCCTATTTATCAGTTTTTGTCAGGGCCGACCTCCGCTAATATTTTAATCAATTCGCTACCATAAACAGATTTAAGAAATAATGAAAATCAATAAATAGTATTTCTTATTACTAAAGGTCGGATTTGTAGGCAACAAAAATTGAAGAAAAAATCGGTTGCCTGTAAAGTCGGTTTTACGGGCGAAGATTTTACGTGACAACGTCTTTTTCTCGGTAGAATATTTATTGATATGAATATTATTAAATTGCACAATAGTTGTTTGCAGTTGAAACGCGCTGTTTCTTCTCAATCGACTGAATTACGATTGATTGCAGAGTGATTTAAACTAATAATTTACTTAACACTATCAACATTTGTCAATAGTATGACATAACCTATAAACTCAGTTTCTCAACTTTTGTGTCAATCTAACAATTAATCAATCAATCATAGTTTACGATAATGAAATATTAGTGTACAATTATTTACCTTTATTGATGTAGTTGTTGTAAATGACGAATCTAAGCACTCCACATTTTCACTACAGACACAGCTGACGATACTTTAACCACACGTGTGAACTTGTATTATGACGCTTTCTCGGTTTTCCAACGCCAAGAACGCTCGAGAAAGACAGAGACACAAGCACGCACCGATTCAACGCGCCTAATTCTCTAGTGCTGCGCGCGCAGCGGACCGATCATATTTGAGTGGGAGAGAGACGCAAGGCATTCGCCGGTCCGGCGGGCCTCTCTCTCGTTCGGTGACTCATCGTAACAGACGTGAGCGGGCGTTACACTTTTTCATGAGTGACTCCGAGCCAGAACCTAAATTAAGACGTTGTCACGTCAAAAGGCGCCTATATAGGCAAAGATTTTTATTAAAAAATGCAGGAATATTAACATTTAGGCAAAACATAGGCAATAAAGGAATATAACTTATTATTTATTGTACAAAGTGAATTAACGTAATATTAACTTAAGGCAGGTATATTTACACATCATAATCATAACATTAGTATAAATAAACTAGTAACTAAATAACTGTAAATTAATAATTAAACATTGTAACCACTTAAAATTTTATCATTAATAGAAACAACTAAATGTTTTTCAATATTTTCGGTCTTAAAACTATGTCTTCTATCACTTAAAATTAATTTGTACATTGAAAACGAACGTTCGACATCGACAGATGTAATTGGAGCATATTTCAGAGCGGATAATAAATCTGGCATAATTTGAAATTCCTCGGAAAATGTCGCATTCAAAAACCTTCATTCTTGTCGAAAACATATTTCATTTTTTTTAAATTAATTGACCGTTACTTCCAGGTGCCGATTTAATTTTCGTCTTTAAATTATCTATTAATTTTACTGACTCACATAAATTTATCTCTTGTTTTTCTAATAAGGTAATTGTGGTAACTATTAATTTATAATTGTCATTGATATAAGCGAGTTTCTGTTTCAATTTGGGATTTTTTAATATTTTTTTTGCTTCTCGAATGGCTTCGGAAATATCATCATCAAATTCTGACATAACTAATTCTATTTCATTGTAGTGTTCAAAGTAAAAAAAACTGCTTCAAGCCAGGTTCCCCACCTTGTAATTACTGGTTTAGGTGGCAAAGGGACACCGGGAAGTCTTTCTTTATATATTTGCACCCTCAACAGAGCCTTTACAAAAACTTTTTTCATAAAATTTATAAAATTATTTACCAATGGAAACAGATTTCTTATTTCTTCAGCAATTCTATTTACCCCGTGGGCTACACAAGTGCAATGAATTAAATTAGGATAAAAAATCTTTAAATTACCAGCAGCTTTTAACATATATGCCGCAGCATCTGAAAGCATTAAAACTATTTTATTCACTGATATAGCGTTGGGTAAAAAGAGGTTTGTTAAACTATCTTGCATAAATCGACTTATTGTTAAATTGTTTGTTTTTTCCAATTCTTTAACGGCAACTAAATAAGGTTTTCTCGCAAAGTTTTCGTTCAAAATTCCAATTATTAAATTAGCTATATACCTGCCGCATACATCTGTCGTTTCATCCACGATAATATACAAAAAATTGCCCTCTAACTCCCGCTTAATTGTTAAAATACATTCCACATAACATTTTTCCACAGTATGTTTTCTCAATGTACTCTCGTCCAGTAAGGATTTATTAAGATATTTTTCGAAAAAGCATTTAAAAATAGGGTTATTAACTTTATATAGAGGAATGTTGGATGCAATCATCATCTGGCACAAATCAAATTTAAATGCGTCTTCCTCCTTTTTTTTGAACTACTTAAACTATCCCGCAGAGATATTTGGGCTAACTTAGAGGAATTTAATTTTTCCAAATTACGTTTATGAAGTGGGGTTCCACAATGCTGGTCAATAAAGTACTTTTTTCTACTTGAAATCTGAGAATAAAAAAAAATAATTAGAATTCTAAAACCGCTTTAGAATTTAGTTATGTTGTGGGACGAGAAAAAATAAAACTTACCGATTTGCCGCATGGTTTACAAAATGCTCCATCTTCTTCTAGAGAAAGTTCCGAATAAGGTGCGATCCATAGCCTTAATTTAGATGTCATCTTTTCACACAAATGTCTAAAACGTTTTAAAACGTGTTCTTTGCTTTTCGGTATACGCAACAGAACTAAACTAGGATATAGCAATTTGTGACTAAACTCTGATACAGTAACCGACTGTACAACTGATAATAAACTAATAAAGCTTAGGGATTTCCAAATAGTCTCAAGTCTCGATCAGGTACATTTTCCTAGACATCTGTTATATAAAAAAAACATTGATATTTTATTATTGACCCAAAATTTTATTATAGAATGGTTTTAGTAATAGAATAATATCATGGGTAGTACCATGAAATTTTAAAAAAGGCACAAATAGGCGGAATTTATGAAAAAAGGCAAAAAGTGCAAAAAACAATTATAATAGGCAAAAAAGGCATTTTGCCTATAATCCGAGCTTTACTTATTACTAGTATATAAGAAACTATATATTACCTGTAATAATTTAATACTTGTGCAAAAACTCCAGGATGCCTATCAAAGAAGTACTCGTTAAGTATTGGGTCGTAGTTGGCAAGTGCCTCGGTGAGCCTGGAAAGTCTAGTGGCAGGAATTTTTTTGAGCGTCGCTTTGTACGTTTCGTGTCTAATTCCACCAACATTCAGAACGACGCGGTTCTCCGCGTCCATGTTACCGACATTCATTTCTGAAAAAAAAAAGTTTATTTTATCTTATATTCTTAGCAAAATAATGTGTAAGACCGTATCTGATAACTGTTTGTATCTAAATTTATTTCAAAGATGAACAGTTAAATATAGAAAGCATAAACTGTAGATATTAGTGATTGTGAAATAGTTTTAACTAGTTGACAATATCACCAAATCTTGAAGCAAAAGAAACAAAGAAAGTTTGAGTTCTATCTATTTCATAAAAAAATCGCACAAAATTTTGTGTAAGTTAGCTTTTCTTCTTCTTCTTGATTCCTGATTCTTGATTTTGTGTACACATGTTTGTTTTTCAATGCGCCTCGAGTAAGTTGTGGTTTCTACCTGTTTGACTGATGTAAGTTTTTGGGCAGTCATCCCATGTAAGTTTATACAGGGTGAGTCATAAGGAACTTTACATACTTCTACCATTCAGGGAGCATATCATGTGGCCACTAAAAAATGTCAACTCCTCTTCTTTATTAATTAATAGGGTGATTTGTGTAATTGACCATTTATTTCATTTTACTGTAGTGTTTATACGGCTTATTTGATTTTTTTAATTTTTGCATGATACAGTACCCTACTATCAAGCATTCGACTGGTATTAGCTAAACTAAAAAATTCCAGGACTGGCTTTGGAAAAATTAATTTAGGGATTCGTATTAAATATTACATCCTGTATATATATTTTTTAAAATGTAATAAGTGATTTTCAAACTACATAAATAGCCAATGAAAACGACATATGCGACAATGTTGTCGCACTTTTAATAAATTTTTAGTGAACGATCAAATCTTACCAAAAATAGAACAACCATAATGAAGTATCAAATTATATGGTAATTAATTTACACAAATGTTATAAATTTCAAACATTTTAATTGAAATAATAAACTGAGTCACTGCACAACAAAAAACAGTAACTACTAACAATAACGAAGAACAATTTAAAAAAAAAACTAAAAATATGTACATAGTTATGATAAACCCATAAATTAGAACTGGAAAAGATACAATAATGGTAACAAAATAAAAATAATTCAAAATAGATTTTCGAAATGGAACCCTGCAGCCTGTACACATTTTTGTGGCCGAATTGTTAATTGACGTATTGAGTTACGGATACTCTGGGGATCGTTTCTAATAGTATTACAACAATGTATAATTCTATCAATTAATTGTTGTCGGTTATTAATATTCACTGCGTAAACTAGTTGCTTCAATCGTCCCCAAATATGGTAATCAACGGGGTTGAAATCAGGGGATCTTGAAGGCCACGAAATAGGACCTGCACGTCCTATCCACCTGTTGCCATAAACATTATTGAGATGTTGTCTCACTGCCAGTAAAAAGTGTGGGGGTGCCCCATCATGCTGAAAATACATCCCTCGGATAGCAACGTTCGCGTTGGCAAGCAAATTCGGCAAAATATTTTGTAGAAATTGTAGAAAGTTCAAATAGACCTGCCCTGTTAAAGGACCATCAAAAAAGTGAGGACCTACTAATTGGTTATTTATGACACCAATCCACACGTTAACCGAAAACCTTAACTGAGAACGACGTTCTCCAATAGCATGGGGATTTTCTTCTGCCCACACATGTGAATTTCGTGAATTATTTATCCCGTCTCTGATAAATTGGGCTTAATCTGTAAATAGTGTCCTGTATAGCGTTGGTCGATTATTGTTAATCCATCTACAAAATTCCAACCTATCGATCTCATCTCCAGCATGTAGTCGCTGAACCATTTGAATGTGATATGGGTATAGATTATTTTTTTGTAAGACTCTACTTACTTTTGATTGAGTAACATTGAGTTCTCGACTTACTTGTCTAGTGCTTACTGTAGGGTTCATAGTAACGGCGTACATAATGTCATCTTCCTGCGCTTCATCTACATGTCGCTCTGTTGTTCCACTAGGAAAAGTGCCATTTTCTCGCAAATAATTAAAAACTGACCCAAATGTTGGATGACTGGGAGTTCGACGATTAGGAAATCCTCCTGCGATATTCTCTACTAGCAGCCCTACCATTCCCATTACAGAATCCATAAACAAATATTATGTCTGCATATTCTGTGGTCGAAAACTGATGTGGCATTTTGAACGAAAGTAACAAAAGCTCTACCAAAACTAACACAATGTACTTAACGTAGATATGACAGAAGAAATATGTATTCTTGTACACATAAATAACAATTGATAATGACAATAATGACAATGGGTATAAAATATCAAGAAACGTCAAACGGTCAACGCCAACCTTCATTTTAAACTTTTTTAGATTTATTTTTATTTAGTACAGTTGATGCAATGTATTATTATTTGACATAAAATTTTAATCATTTACAATAAACAAAAACTAACACATACAAGAGGTTTGAATTTTTAATCAATTTAATTTATTATTTATCGAAAATAATGCCCCAATACGATCTATGAGTAAAAATTTAAAATTGAAAAACAATTGATTTTATCGTAGAGATGATACAAAGTGACAGTAAAGATGTTAATGTTCTACGTATTAGATTATGTTGTAGGAACTCATTTTAATTAAAATGTTTGAAATTTATAACATTTGTTTAAATTAATTACCTTATAATTTGATACTTCATTATGGTTGTTCTATTTTTGGTAAGATTTGATCGTTCACTAAAAATTTAATAAAAGTGCGACAACATTGTCGCATATGTCGTTTTCATTGGCTATTTATGTAGTTTGAAAATCACTTATTGCATTTTAAAAAAAAAATATACAGGGTGTAATATTTAATACGAATCCCTAAATTAATTTTTCCAAAGCCAGTCCTGGAATTTTTTAGTTTAGCTAATACCAGTCGAATGCTTGATAGTAGTGTACTGTATCATGCAAAAATTAAAAAAATCAAATGAGCCGTATAAACACTACAGTAAAATGAAATAAATGGTCAATTACACAAATCACGCTGTTAATTAATAAAGAAGAGGAGTTGACATTTTTTAGTGGCCACATGATATGCTCCCTGAGGGACTCTACATATGGTAGAAGTATGTAAAGTTCCTCACCCTGTATACACCACTGTTTTATAGTTTTTTCTTTTAACTCTTATTGTTTTTAATATATTTGCTTATGTTGTTATTTGTTTAGAAAACTGGTATTATTCCTTATTTTTTTATGTGTTTGACTATTCTTTTTAGATCTTGTTTGTATATGTATTCGAGCAGAAAGTAATGGGTTTTTTCACTGGTGGTAACTTTCTGGTGGTGCTTTCTTATGCAGGTTTGGGTTTTAAAACTTTGTATTGTTTGTTTTTTGTACTCATTGTTTACTGCTATTTACATATTGATATTCAATTTTATCTCGATAGTGGTGACCAAAACTGTGATTCTGCAATCACAGGTATAACTGTGATAGTGATTTTTACCTGTGATTGTGATTTAACAGAGTGTAATAAATAAAGTTTCACGTATGGTACATTTAATTAAAACACTACTGTACACTCTTACAATATTACTTATCTTAGATGTAATTAGTACTTAGTTGAAGTTGCTCTGAGACTACTTCATAATTACCAATACGTGGTACATAGACTTGCCATCTTGACGTTAATTTAGTTCTGATCCCCGAGATAATAATTGTTGTCTCTTTTATAATAGTGCTTGCTATATCAGCAGTCGTTCATAAGTGAGTCAAGTTTGCTTTATCAGCCTACGACAACAACAAGGTCGCGATCCACAATTCTGCTGACTAGCACATTCCAACCGAGGCTGTTTCTTGTGAATGTCCTCGATTTGATTTATTTAAAAACATATTTTATATAAACAAATACGAAATGTGTTACACGTTTCTTTTAACTTATTCTTTATATGAATTGCAATATTTTAGGGATAATACCACAAGAGCAACGTAGTAGTTGTATGGTGAATTCTGAATAAAAACTGTTGGCATTATGCACATAAAATTCTACATGTGTTATTATTTTGGTATATTTGATATGGTCGGATGTTTTACTTGCATATGCTTTTTTAAAAAAAAAGTGCTTGTTTTATATTATAACTTTGCCTTACATATATTGCATGACACATAATTATCATCCACTTCTATAAAAAAGTTCCATAACCTACTACTGTTTTTTGTTTTGTTGACACTGGCTTTTAAAATTTATGAGAATAAAAATTATTGTATAACTCTATCTCGTTTTTTGTTATCCTGTTACACGTCTCTCATTTCACAACTTTGCGACTGATACAACAACCTGAAATATCATATTTTGGCGATTAAGAGTTAGAGACATAGCAGGGAGAATAAGACCGAAATCACAGTCACAGTATATTTTTTTGGTATTCACAGGTCGTAATTGTTATTATCTAATCACAGCTGTTAAATCACAGACAGGGATATTTAGCCCACCTCCAATCTTGAAGTCATATTTTGATATGGTAATTTTTGTTAATTTATATCATGCTATTGTAGGCTGCCAGTATATGCTGTATAGGATGGGATGATAAATTGTATACAGTGATGTCAATATGGGTAGGTTTATTAAAAATTATCAGACTTAAAAACAAACATGATCTGATTATTGCGTAATTTTATATATTTTAGTTGAATAAACGTATGTAGCGACCAACTTTGAACTACATATTACGAAAGAAGTTTAAACATATAAAAAATATATAAATATAGACAAAATTGTTATAGTTAAAAGCAACAACATTAACTGTTATATTTAATACTCAAAAAAGCATAATTTTATTAACAAATTTAACATATCAAGGTACCTTGTGTTATTTTTAAATGATAGATAAAGCAGCTATCAAACTTTAGTTACTTTATTAATTTAAGCAATGAGAAATTGCCACATAAAATAAGTGAATTTCTGGATGCATCAGAAACTTAAAGTGCAATTATAAATAGCAAGGCAAACTCGAATGACGGCATGATTAGTGTTCTCAAAATTCCTTTCTATCTCTCCACACTGTTGATTATATACCATAGTAATTTTCTGAAATTGGAATGTATCCTGCACGTTCCAGCAAGTCGGAGAAATTTAGTTATATATTTGCTATTTCCACTTTGCTATAGTTGCTATGACGCCTCTTCAGTAAAACTTAAAATAAAATAAAAATAATACATAAAAAGTAATCTAAAATAATATTAACACTTAAAAAGATTTAAGTTTCATAGCAATTAAGATGATAATATGAGGCATAGTCTATCAAAATAAAATCTAATTATATTTAGTAATATCTTGTAACCATAAGACTACCAAAGGTTTTATCAACCATGGGAGCTTATCGTCTATGCTTCGCCTAGCTCAGTCTCTCAAGTGTGAATCCGTCTTGTCTTAAACTATGAATTAAACCAGAAACCCTTAGCTGGTAACAATTAAAACAATAATTTAACTAATCATGTTTATTTAAAATAATATTTAAGTAGCAAAAACAATCCTGTCTAAAGCTTTACATTATAAAAATTTGGAATTTATACTTATGGCATAGATATACTGCTTGCTTCTAATTATATGTTGCCTCTAGATTTGTGGTTAGGTCCTGTTGCCACCTCCAGAGCATGTGGGTAGGTCTTACATACAGACGCAGTTGATTAGTTCCATAAATTCCATATTATTCCATAAAAAATTCCATAGAATTTAGTTTTCTCCAATAAAACCAATAAAGCCAATAAATTCTCGAATAAAATATTCAGTAAATTCTCCAATAAACTTCCAATAAAACCAATAAACTAGAATTTTAAACAGCCTGTATAGAGAAATATCAAAGGGGTTTAATTTCCTTGGCAATTATTTTACAAAAATTACAATTAAACAACAACATTCCTACATGCATAGAATTAAAAACGTGGTTTTGAAAGAAGTAAGGTTATGAAAATTGAAAATACTGTCAGAATTATAGAATGTAGATTACAATGAAAGTACTCACCCCAAGAGAATTCTGTAGACGATAAAATGAACCTTATAATAATTTTTGCCTTCTTTTATAAATTCAGAAACAGGCAAAAAAGAATTTTCCCACCACGTTTAGAAAAGCTGATTGACAGGAAGTAGCGAGACTAAAATGAAGTTTAGCACAGATGTCATAGGACGTATGTCTATGATGGAATTAGCTTTTCTGTCAACATAGGACAGAATATTTACTAGCATTATTCAATTCTTTGTACCAAATTATCCTTTTTGTCCACAAATCCTGTGTGAATATTTTTGATTGTATTATCACTGGCGCAATCCATCCTAATGGGTCATATATTTTTGCTTTTTCCGATAACACCAGCCCCTTCTTTTTATGTTCGGTTATATTTATTTTAAATGTAATTACATCTTCAACCGGCGACCAGTGGATCCCTAGTGTTTTATGTATATCTTCTGTGTCTAACGTTTTGAGATCGACACTTTTTAGTGCCTCCGGTATGGTTTCCATTAAATATTGACTATTACTAAGCCATTTTCTTAATACAAAATCCCCTTTTTTGAACATTTCTGTTAACTCTGTTTGAGCTTGATGAGCTTCAGCCAACGTTTCTGATCCAGCTAGCACGTCGTCTAAGTACATGTTGTGTTTAACAATTTCCGCAGCTAGTGGATATTTTAATTTCTCGTCATTACATAATTTCTGTATCGTTCTTAATGCAAGGTATGGCGCTGCCTTCGCACCGTATGTTACTGTTGACAACTGATACTCCTTTATTGGTTCTTCTACAGACTGTCTCCATAATATCTTCTGGTAAACTTGATCTTCTTCAGCTATCTTTATTTGCCTAAACATTTTCTCTAGTTCTGCCGTATATACTATGTTGTACGACCTCCAATTTATTAATATATTTGTAAGATCTTGTTGCAAACGAGGTCCAGAGTGCATTATGTCATTGAGACTGATTCCTGTTGAACTTTTACTGGAAGCGTCAAACACGGCCATGCATTTTGTTGTGATACTCTCCTCTTTTATTACTGAATGATGAGGAAGGTAATACTCTTGCTTATTCATGGTTTTGGTTTTATTCAATTTCATGTGACCTAAGTCTTCATATTCCTTCATAAATTTCCTGTACTATTTTTCTAGGTTTCTGTCTCTTTGAAATTTCTTCTCTAATTGCAGCAGTCTCGCATATGCTTGCTGTTTTGAGTCCCCTAATAGTCTTGTATTAGAATTATTGTATTGTACAATTGTATGTATTGTATTGGAATTTGGAATTTACCATTTTATAAAGGTAATTCTAAATAACAACTTTGTGAATTACAGTCATCTCTCTCTATAACGATATGCAAGGGACCGGGAATTTTCATCGTTATAAGGAGAGATCGTTATACAGAAAGAGACAAAATTCGGTACTGAAATATTAATAATACTGTAATAAATAACCTATTTTAATTTAAAAAAATTATCAAAACGAATATAAATGAATTAACATTGTATTCCATATAGATTTATTAACGAATAATATAAGCAATATAGTATAAAAAATGGCTGTACAATTGAAACGTGTACTGTACAATAAAAAAAAATAATATGCTACTGTAAAATATATTTAGCCTACATTACCAAAGAAATCTGTCACCTTGGTCTGTCTTCTTTTCCCTTTCCACAGAACTGACCTGACATTGTCCTGAAGACGCATCGATTCTTCCGCAGCACTCATATCGTCTTCCTGGTGGACGAAGAATCGATGCAGTACTTTTGCCGCATTCAATGCCTGCTGAGGGGTCGGAGCTGGTTCTGACTCTGCTTCAACTTCCGAGTCACTCTTTTCTTCTTCTTCTACACGAACTACTTGCAGGATGTCCTCGTCAGAAAGTCCAGATGTTGTAGCTACATTTTCATCAACTTCTTCAAAATCTGTTAGCTCTTCCGGTCCGTAGGTGATAGTAAGTTCAAACTGCCTGACCCAAACATCTAATGGCTGGCCATCTTCGTCATCAGTCAATCCTTGATCTTCCAGCCATCCTGCGTGTTTGAAGGAACGTTTTATTGTATTGCTCGTCACCCCGTCCCAGGATTTACTAATAATTAGGATGGCGTCAAGAACGTTTAGTTTAAGATCTCCATTATTCTCAACCAATTTCATCAAAAGTCTTTTCCTGTAATGGCTTTTCAAACTCTTGATGAGACTTTGGTCCATGGGTGAAGGACACTCGTTTTGTTTGCTAGCAGAAAACAGAGTTTGATGTTTTGAAGGTTGCGCAATACAGGATGAGCAGGACAATTGTCTACAAGCAGAAGAATTTTTTTCCCTTTAAGCTCGATATCCCACTTTCTTATCGCTTTTTCAAAAATTTCCGAGGTCATCCACGCACTCTTGTTTGCTTTATAGGTCACCGGTAGATTTTTTATGTTTTTAAAGCAACGCGCGTTTTTCGACTTCCCTATTACTAACAATTTTCGCTTCACTGAACCTGTCATGTTAGCGGCCACTAAAACTGTAATGCGTTCCTTAGAGAGCTTTCCACCAACGCACTTTTCCAATTTAAATTTTAAAGTTCTGTTTGGTGTCATTTTAAAAAACAATCCAGTCTCATCCCCATTGAAAATGTCGTCTGACGCATATCGTGCCTTCAGGCCAGGCCACTCGTTTTCTAGCCAATCATCCGTTACGTTTTTGTTAACATCGCGAGCCTCTCCGCTGATTTGCCCGTAGTTGATCTTGTGCCGCAGCTTCCACGTGCTCAGCCAACCTTCAGATGCCTTGAAATTCTCAATTTCAAGTTCAGTTGCAAAAAACTCAGCTTTTGCCCTGACCACAGGCCCAGAAAAGTGGAATATGGTTCATACGCTGCTGCTGGAACCACTGAAACAAAGCGCAATCTAAATCTTCGTGCTGAGGTTTCCGCAACTTCTTCCTGCTACCGCCCCCCATCTCCGCTTTAAGCCACTTTTTGCTGTCCTTCCATATCGTAGCCATAGTTGACTAAGACAGCCCCGTCCGGCGAACGACATCCGATTGCTTTTCACCTTTCTCTATTGCTCGAGTTATCTATAACTTTTCCTCCACCGAAAGCACTTTACGCTTTTTCGAAAACATGTTGACTGTTGACACACAACTCAAACTGGAAATGAAAAGTCGTCAATAGATGACAACATCTGTGTGATAACAGTTAGGTACGCCGCCCGAACAATAAACGTGAGTCACTTAATTCTCTGATAAGAAAGAGTAGAATGGGTGGCCGCATTCCTTAAGCGTAAAACAAAACAACCGCTGGACAATGACCTTGCCACTCGTGACTCAGGTAGTCTAAACTTTAAACACAATACATTTGTCATCAACTATTGAATGCTAAAAAGTTATCGCTATAAAGAGAGAACAATATCAGTATGAAGAAAGAATTAATACATTGTTCTTATGACGAAACAACCAACGTTTACTATTTTTATCGTTATAGAGGAATTATCGTTATATAGGGAATCGTTATAGAGAGAGACTACTGTATAGTATACAGCCGACTACATGAACATCATTTTTCTTGTGAAATTTATTAAACTTATCGTAATTGTCTATACAGTATTTATAGAATCACTAAAAACAAAGACCTTTTCAAAGTAGCTACCCTTAGCATGTCTTAGATCTGATAAGAATTACCATCGGACCTATATCACAACCATAAACAACGAGAAACTCTAACAATGTATCGTTCGTTGAATAATAAACTCCATTATGTCCAACTATATTCTACCCTGTGGTATAGAAACAATTCAAACTTCCGTCACTTACACAGAAACATCTCAGAATGAAATCAACAAATCGTTTCAAACGTGCTGCGATGCCGGACGCTGGAAAACTTTTGTAATTCAGTTTTGTGAGTTACTCTGCGATAACGCTGCCAGCCTGGGTCTACTAAATGTGTTCTTGTGCTTTGATATTATCCATATGCTGGAAGCGGCGGCTTTAAATGATGTCATTAATTTTATTATATAGCACAGTAGGGAGCATATTCGGTGATGTGCAAATTGTCCTAATTACTTGACTTATTATGAACTTCTGTAGATTTCCAAACACAAAAACTAACGCACAGTATATAATTAATAAAATTAAACACACAATTAAATTTACTTTAAGTAATGTATTTTATAAATAAAAAATATTTTTCTAAAACTGACTAACAAAAAATTATAAAATGAATCAAAATTAATTATTCCTCAATCTTAATCAATAACAATCTATATGCTTTTTCAATTTTTATCACAAGTTTTGTTTTTAAAACGAAAACCTTTTTATCTTAAAGCTGAATGTGAATAAGCTACTTATTTTTTTAATTTGTAGTTTACTGACAGCAAACTATTTAATGAAAATATTATAAATAAATAAGATAAAATAAATATATATCTTATACACAGTGAAAGCCAAATAAAGTTGCTTTCACGTCATCATTGTGAACATTTACAGCGTTCTCAGATGGTTCATGAAGTATGAAAATTAACAGAAAAAAACTGAAGTAAACAAAAAAGGTAAATTTCACACTATATTAAATGGAATTTGAAAATGAGTGATTTTTTTTCATTTGTTTTTTGTTAATTACATTAATTTCACAAAATAAGGAATTCCACAATAAAAGTGGTAAGGTTATTACTGAGTTACCAAACAATAAATATAATCAAAATAAAACCACAAGCGATAAAATAAAATATTTTTTAAATATGAACGTATTTTCAAAGACAAAATATTATGACAAAGAGTAAAATTCACGTAAAGGCAGAAAGGTTCTATTGCAAGTGGAATTATACAGTGCATAGTACAATGCGTTTCGCATGGAAATGGGGACTAAACCAAATTTTGTCTACTGCGCCGTGGTTAGGAATGCTTGCACTATCTCTACCACTCCCAAACACGTATTTCTGGGTCTACCCGTCATCATTTATATGGGTAAGTTGTTGATGCATAGTGGAATATAAATATTCCCAGTATCGCTCTAAATGGCTTGATTAAGCTTGGGTATACAGTTTACTTTAATTGCTATCGACACATTTAACTTCACAAAACATGACATTAAAAAAAACATCAACGAACTAAACCTTTTCTGAATCTGATTCCACGTTAGTGTCACTCTCTCTACTATTAACATTTATTACTATTGGACTAATTTCTTGACGATTAAAAATATTCTTTCCCTCTCATACCATTTAAGTATGATTGATATTTTGATTGATTATTTTCTCTTTCAGTATGATTGATAGAGTTTTTCCACATATCAGGAGTAATCAGTGCCTCATACCGCATGTTTGGGCAGTTGTTAGCGCTGTTACCATCTCTACCAATCTGCCAATTGTAATAAGTTTTTGCTATGCCCCAAATTAATTCAATAGGGATAAAGATACAATGGTAAGGAGAAAGACGTAAAACTTTGTGTCCATACCGTTCGGAAATTAGCCAATCCGAGAAAAAAGCACTGAAAGAACCAATACTTTCTCGAGAGAAAGAATCGAACACGATTTATTCAGAACTAACATATTATTAAAAAGCTTTACTTTCTATTCATTAGCTTGGTTTAATCGACGGATAGACTTATTTAGAAATTTTTTATTATTTTTACAATCCATTAACTATAACTTTATGCCTCAGTATATGCCAGGCAGCCTTCGGAAATTACTTAACAATCAACTAGAGTTAATACCTCAAAATAATTTCAGAGAGCGTAAATTTTCAAATTTCCAACATTTACCTCTGTAACCCTTGGGTAAAACCATTAATCTCTATACAGATAACAACCACAACTCTCCAGAATATCATAATTCATATCATTTATCATCCATCAACGCTTTTGACACAGGGTTATTATTTAATAATCTTACGAAAAGGTTAGAATAGATATACTTTTATTAATTAAAAATATGTTTAAACTATTTTTTAACCGTAATTCTTAATTGGGACTAAAAACGTGATATACGTGTTTTTTATTGTCAAAAAATATTTCTGTCGAATCGTTTTTTACTTCAATTTAATCTATAAGGTTATAAGAATCATGTTTTTTATAAACCGTTTTACCAACATTTTGCATTTAATCTAATTTATTACTTTTCTGTCCTGAACATTATGTGGAGCAAAATCAAAAGTGTTAATATCAAAATAAAGACACAGAACGAAACTCTGCAAAAGAAAGAAGAAAATCGAAAATCTTGGATGACTCAAGAAATACTAGAAAGAAACAAAATAAAAAAGCTAAGAAAAATTGGATGCTTGAAACGTTCATTGAAATGGAGGAATTGCAGAAAATACATAATGATTATAATTTACATGAAAAAGATTAAGAATTTTCAGGAAAATTACGAACAAATATACCTTACCGATTAATTGACCAAAAAAATAACAATGTGATTAACAAAATTAAAATAAAATAAATATGGACTTAATGTATTGAAGACACAAAATTACAGCGAGGAAGCTCCAATAATATTAAAACCTGAAGTCTAACGTGATATAAACAACTTAAAATCTGGCTAAGCCCCTGAGCCAGTTAAAGTTGATATCAAGCTAATTAAACTTATAAATGAAGACAATTTAAGTGCAATAACTATTCTATTTAACAACATATACAAATCTGGTGACATACCTACATATTGGCTGCTATCAACCTTTGTTCCGCTACCAAAAACCAAGAACCTTAAACACTGTAACGACTATAGGTTAATCTGTTTAATGTCACAATTAATAAAAATATTTTTAAAGATTATACATGCAATAATATTTAGAAAGTGTGAAGCATATATGACTAAAGAACAATGCTTTTAATGTTTTGCTTTCGTAATGGCTTCGAAACAGTAGAAGGTCTGTGTAGTTTCTTAACTCTAGCTCAAAAATGTCAAGGCCAACATAAAGATCCTTTTGTCGCATTTACAGAATATGACAGCTTTCGACTAAGTAAAACAACATTTTATGTAATGTCTAAAGCGAAAAGGACCCGATTAAAATGATACTAACATTGCGAGAAATCTCTATTGGAACCAACAAGCTGTGGTAACATTAGAAAAAATAGCATGAATGCGCAACAGATAAGTAGACGTGTGAGACAAGGCTATGTACTTTTACCGTTACTATTTAATAATATACTCCGAAGAGTTATTTACACTCACAATAGTGAGAAAGATCTGCAGACGCTATCAACCATAATTTGTGATACTGGGGAACAGTTAGGTTTAACGATAAACATAAAGAAAATAAAAACCATGGTTATCAGTAAAATATGAAAAAAGTAATAACAAGGATCCAGATAAAAAAAAATGAAGATATTCATAAGAAGTTCCACAGAATCTCTGATCAAAGCATTTCGATCACTAAGGGCATCTACACTAAGAATGGGATTAAAAATAAACGCACAGAAAACCAAGTAGTATTGTACTAGATCAGGCAACCAGATACCTAGACTATTAATTGATGATCTATAACTGGAAGGTGTGGACACCTTCGTCTACCTGGGCTCGCTGCTGACCAAAGACAACAATGTCAGCGAAGAAATTAAAAGAAGAATAGTGCTTGCCAATAAGTGCTATTATGGCTTGAGGAAACAGATGGCCCCAAATCTACCCAGAAAAATTAAAGTTACCATATATAAAACACTAATAAGGCGAGTGTTAACATACGGGTCAGAAACGTGGTCACTTACACAGAATGACCAAGAATTGCTTAAACGTTTCGAGAGAAAAATTCTAAGGAAAATATATGGAGGAGTCCAAGAACAGGGTTTGTGGCGTAGGCGCTACAACTTTGAGTTATACAAAAGTTTTGTGGAACCTGACGTTGTAAAATGTATTAAATTAGCACGCCTTCGATGGATAGGACATGTAATTAGGCGAGATGAAGATGCAACGATCAAAAAACGTTTCGACCTAAGAGGACCAGTGGGAAGACGAGCCAGAGGAAGACCAAAACTTAGGTATCAAGATAACAATATAAAGGATGATCTAAAATCAATCGGAGTTAAAGCATGAAGAAGAGTTGCCAGAGACAGAGGCGAATAGAAGATTGTTCTGAACAAGGCTTTGGCTCATAACGAGCTGTAATACCACTGATGATGAATCATTGGTTTCATTGATCAAAGTTCTCAAGTACTGATATTTTTCTACTTGTTCTATCACATTATCATTAATTGACAGTATGTGGTGTATATTTTGCGGTCTTTTTGTAATTAGTATATATTTGATTTTTTAAGGGTTTATAATATTTCTCATCTCAGCACTATTTATCCTTAAGCTTTTGATGAGATGTTGTAGATCTTCTATACTCGTTGCAATGATCACAGTGTCATCTGTATTACGTAAGTTGTTAATTAATTTTTCGTTAAAGGTAACTCCCGCTTTGATATTATAGACCATGCTTTTGAAAATATTTTCAAATATAATATAAGTTAAAGTGGTAATAAAACGTATCCCTGTCTAATCTCTCTACAGATCCTTGATTTCTTTTGACTGTTGCTCATCAATTTGAACTATGTCACTTTATTTTCAATATAATGTTTGGATTGTCTTTATCATTTTACTGTCAATGTGCTTATTTATAAGGATTGATATTCTCAGCAAAATTCAGCTTGTTATTTTTATATTGCGTATAATTTTTAGAGGTTCAGTGGTATTTTCGTCTCTGACCGACTGAGGTATAAATGAACTGCGAAATTTTCCAATCAATAAAAGATAATAAACATATTAAATGGAAATCCATAGATGTTTAGAAATCTCATCTGATTCAAACTGGCAAACTATAAATACAATCACACCATCATCTAGAGTGTGCTATACAATTACCCTTCGAGGAATTCCATTAGAGCTAATGAATCGTTAATTTTGAACGTGTTACACTTAATTTAAGATATTAGTCGGTCAATTTCCGGTACCTTCGCAACCCGATTACCAACAATTAATTACAATGTTTGTAACGGGCAATAACTATTACGGTCCCATTACATATTTTACTACAAAGCGCTCGCATGACAGTGATATTAAGCAAAATATTATACCGAGTTGTTAGTTAGAAATTGAATTATTTATCATAAATATTGCTAACAAGATTTATTAATTTTGCTTTGTTAATTTTTTGAAGAAAAATTCAAAAACAAAATCTCAAAAAGAAATATTGTTCTACAGCGGTATACATACGAAGTATAAGTTAGTCAGAGATATTTCAGATTATCGATGTCTAAGACTTTGAAGCCAATAATGATGCCACAAAAAAAGGGAGAAAGTACAAAATAAATAAAAATTGAAGAAACCACTGTGATTATAACAAAAAGTGATACAACAAGTCATAATTTTAAGTCAGTTATACGATATAGCAGATTGATAATACATAAAAAACGATATGTTGTAGGTTAGGTAGCGTGCACATTGTAAGCTTATATAAAAGTTAATTTTAATCATTAACATAATATATATTCCTAATTGGAAATTGGGAAGTGAATGGCTAACGATAGACCTCTGGGATCACATGTCTTACCGGAAGGTATGTGGTAATAAAACCTGGATGAATAGTTAAACATTACGTCTGTTAGCAAGTCCGATTCCCACCTTCACGTGGTACTTCCTGGGTAACGCTAACGGGAAAGGGCGAAAGGCGAGCTTCCGGCGCCTTAAAACTGGAACACTCCGAATAAGGGAGAAAACCCCGACAGAAAACATGAGGAAGGCAATGGGAAACCACCTCATTAATTTTCCCAAGAAAGTTATGATGGTAAATGGAACTAAATCGATGGCCCCCAGTGCCCGGCAGAACTTAAATGTTCAGGGGGTGCTAAGAATCCCCGGGAGGAACAAAAACAAATACAAAACTAAAGCAAACAATGACGTCAAAGTAGCGACCTGGAACATCAGAAGCCTTTATGAGGCTGGAAAGCTAGCAAACGTGTGCCAAGAAATAAACAGATTGAATATAGATATTTTAGGTCTGAGTGAAGTTAGATGGCCTAACTCAGGAAAAACAAAAATTATAAACAAAACACTCTATTATTCAGGCAACAATGATCCAAAACATTTCAATGGAGTAGGTGTAATAATAAACGATGAATTGAGTAACGCAGTTTCAAACTTTATACCACTCTCTGACAGAGCAATGCTGTTGCAAATAAGGAGTTCTCCTTTTAATGTGAATATTATTCAGGTCTATGCACCAACCGCAGATAAGTCAGATGACATACTAGAAGAATGGTATGAAGATCTACAAAAGCTCATGAAATTGACAAATAAAGAAGATATTAACATCGTCCTAGGAGATTTTAATGCTAAAATAGGAAGAGGGAAATTCCAAAATATCGTAGGAGAATACGGACTAGGAGAACGAAATGAAAGAGGAGAGAGACTATTAGAGTTTTGCCAGCAACACAATATGATAGCAACAAACACTTGGTTTAAGTTACCTCAACGCAGGTTATACACCTGGACTTCCCCGCTACACACAAAAGAAAGAATAATAAGAAATCAAATAGATTATGTTTTAATCAACCAACGATTTCGTAACTCCATTACGAGTACAAAAACATATCCTAGTGCTGATGCAAATTCCGACCACAACCCTGTAGTAGCAAATATTCGCACAAGAATTAAAGTAATAAAAAATGCAAAGCCGAAGAACAAACCTAATATGGAACTACTAAAAGATGTACAGATTAAAGATAAAACCACTGTAAAACTAAATGAAAAACTCTCAGAAATAGACCGAACCCAAATAAATATCCAAAATATAAATACAACTTGGCAACAAATAAAATCCATCCTCGTCAATTCTGCAAGGGAAGAAATTCCAAATACACGATTAATGGCAAAAAAAGACTGGATGACACCAGCTATTCTAAAGATGATAGACGAAAGGAGGAAATACAAAAATAAGAACACAAGCGATTACAAACGATTAAATACAGAAATAAGAAGGAAAATAAAAGAATCAAAAGAGAAATGGCTCGAAGAAAAATGTAAAGAAATAGAAGAATTAGAACATAGACATGATTACTTTAATATGTACAAGAAGGTGAAAGAATTTTCATTCATCCACAAAAAACAACATTGCCCACTGGTAAATAACAACGGAGAGTTAATTCATAACACCAAAGATAAAATAGAAGAATGGGAAAAATTTATACAACAGCTGTTCCGAGATGAAAGAATAGACATTACAATAAATAATGTCACTGAAAGCCCACCAATTCTAAAAGTCGAAGTGGAATATGCCATTAAACAATTAAAGACCAATAAAAGCCCTGGACCTGATGAAGTTTATCCTGAAATACTTAAATTGATCGAAAGTAATAACATTGATTTGTTAGTAATTTTGTTTAATACAATCTACGATACTGGGGAAATACCAGAGGAATGGTTAGAATCTATTTTTATTCCCATTCCAAAACAAGCTAACTCCAGGCGATGCGCAGATTTTAGATTAATAAGTCTTATGAGCCAAATGCTTAAAATTCTATTAAAAATACTTCACAATAGGGTATACAAAAGGTGTGAAAAAGAAGTTGGATACGATCAATTTGGATTCAGAGCCGGAATGGGGACCAGAGAGGCCTTGTTTTCATTACAAGTACTGCTGCAGAAGTGTTACGACCAACAAAAGGATGTCTTTCTATGTTTTGTAGACTTTGAAAAGGCATTTGATCGCGTAAACCATAATAAAATGTTAAATTCCTTGCAGAGCATCAACTTGGATAGCAAAGATCTCCGACTAATTAAGAACTTATATTGGAGGCAGAGTGCCAAGATTAGGATAGACGATCATACATCTAGAAATATTAGTATAAATAAAGGAGTAAGGCAAGGATGCATACTGTCCCCTATGCTGTTCAATCTTTACTCGGAACTACTATTCAAGCAAGCCTTGGAAAACCTTTCCACAGGAATAAAAATTAATGGAGAACCAATATCTAGCATAAGATATGCAGATGACACTGTCCTACTGGCTGATACAGACACAAACTTACAGAGGGTTATAGACCACCTTAAGGATGCTTGTCGAGAGTTTGGAATGAAGATCAACGAAAAAAAAAACAAAAGTAATGGTGATCCAAAGAAAACAGAATATCCCCTTACCTATAAAAATAAATGGGAATATTTTAGAACAGGTAAACCAATACAAATACCTTGGCTGTTGGATTAATTGCAAGCTGGACCCAGAACAAGAAATTAAAGCGAGAATTGCTCAAGCTAGGGATAGTTTCTTTAAGATGCGCGTTCTATTCTGCGATACACATATAAATATTAAATTGAGATTAAAACTTGTAAAATGTTTTATCTGGTCTGTTCTTCTCTACGAAGTCGAAACATGGACTTTAAAAATAAAGAGCCTGAATAGAATCGAGGCATTTGAAATGTGGGTGTACCGTAGAATTTTAAAAATTCCTTGGACAGCACGAAAAACAAATGAAGAAGTACTAGCGAGACTCAATTTAGAAAAAGAAGTATTGAGAACAGTCAAAAGAAGAAAAACCAGTTATTTAGGGCATTTGTTGCGCAACGAGAAATACTACATCCCTCAGTTGATAATAAAAGGCAAAATAGAAGGAAAGCGAGGAATTGGAAGAAAAAAATTGTAATGGTTACGTAACATCAGAAACTGGACAGGACTTGGATTTGAGGAACTCTTAAGAACAGCTGAAGATAGACAAACGTTTGCCACCATAACCGCTAACCTCCATTGATGGAGACGGCACTTGAAGAAGAAGATATTCCTAATTAATATATATATATATATATATATATATATATATATATATATATATATACAATATATATTCCTATTAAACAAAGATTAGAATTTTGGTTGGAGAAAAATTTCCTACTCTCTACAACGCAATTTGGATTCAGAAAATCATGCTCAACAATGGAAAACTTATCACACTTAATACTGGATGTCTATAACTCATTTTCTAAGAATAAATCAGTCGTGGCTACATTTGTAGACGTAGAAAATGCCTATGATAATGTTAATTTATTAATACTATATCACCAAATGAAGAAAATAGGAATCCCAGATATACTGTGCTGGAAAATTTATAAACTGTACAGTAATAGAGTTTTGTATATTCAAATTGACAACAAACTAGTGGGCCCCAGGATAACAAACACTGGGATACCCCAAGGAAGTATCCTAAGCCCAATATTATATGCTATTTATACTTCGGATATTGGTAAAAGCATAGTAAATTGTAACCAAGGTAAAGTACTACAGTTTGCACATGACATATGTATTTACGTAGACCAAGAGGAGGTAGAAAACGGTTGCAACATGATAAATGAAGTATACAATTATTTACTTGAAGACTTGGATCAGTTAAATTTAAAGATATCTGTAAAAAAAACACAAGTTTGCATATTTTCCAGAAAACAAAAACTTCCAAAGTTAGTAAAAATGGAAAACTTACAGTTTAAAGTTCAACCTAAAGTTAAGTATTTGGGGATGATACTAGATAGAAAAATGAGCTGGAAAGATCATATTGAATATGTTGTGACAAGAGCTGAAAAAGGTTATAATGCATTACGAGCAGTAAGTCACATAACTTGGGGAGCAGATGCTAATATTTCATTAATAATGTACAGATCATATATAAGATCAATTTTAGACTACGGATGCATATTTTACAACCAAACAGCCAAAACTCACCTAAAAAAAGTAGAAGTGTTATCAAATAAATGCCTTCGATTATGTATCGGAGCTCTAATAAGCACCCCGGCATCTAATTTAAGTATAGAGTGCAATGAACCACCACTGCATTTAAGAAGAAAAGGTCTATGTGAAAAGTCTATAATTAAAACCATTGCTAAAGAGAGTTTAATAGTGGATAAGTGTCAAAAACTTTTTATACATGATCTGACGAGTAAATACTGGCAGAAAAAATCAATTTTACTACTTGTTGAAACCTACAACAACTTGTGCCAATTTAAAAATAAATTATACACATCAAGAATATCACCCATATTTTAAATATATCTAAATAGTATTCCTAATATACAGCCAATTTATATGAGAGATTACTCGAGTTTTCCGGTGAATCTAAGGAACTCTATATTTAATACAGATGCCTCAAAAATTAACTCTAAAGTTGCTGCTGCGATATGGGACCCTAAAACACAATACAGAGAAGGAATAGGTCTAGATACAGATACCACGGTATTTGCAGGAGAACTAATAGCAATATTAAGAGCAATGCAGTACATAGCAACGATCAACAATAATGATAGACTCGTGATACTTTCAGATAGCAAAAGTGCTCTAACTAAATTGGAGAAGTGGACCGAACATTACAATCATATCATTATAGAAATAATAAAAAACTTTATTGGACTTAAATCTAAAGGTAAAGAAATATCATTCTGTTGGATAAAAGCCCATTGCAATTTGAAAAATAATGAAATTGTAGACAAACTAGCAAAGAGTGCTACAGAATTAGATACTAACTATGAATATAAGTTAACACTAAATGACGCCTATGCTTATATTAATATTAATAAAATCAACAACTGGAAAGAATGGTATATTAATTCCAAAAAGGATTCCAAAAAGAATGTTTGTAAAAAGTGAGACAATATCGAAACTTACTAGAATGTCTAACGGTGATATAGGGTATTGTTTAAGAAGATCGATGAAATGAAAAGAGTTTTTGACGAAGGATGAAGCATTTTCGGCGAAAGGTTGTAGAGTTCTGGCCAAATACTTGGCCAATGGTTGTGTAGGGCAGTTGTATGCAGTAACAATTGGACGTAGAGGAATATCGGGTTTGTGAATTTTGGGAAGGCCATATATTCGAGGTGTTCTTGAAGACTTTTCAAGAGAAATTAGAGATTGTTTGATGTCAACAGGAAGAGAGCTTTTATTGATAATGGCTTTTGTTGTTTTCTCCAGATAGGTTGTTGGATTATTAGGAATTCGTTTGTAGTCTAGAGTATTAACGAGATTTGAAAGTTCATTGATGTAAGAAGAAGTGTTTAGGATGACGGTGGCGTTTTCTTTATTGGCGGGAAAAATGACTAGATTTGGATTTGACCGAAGTTCTTTCAGGACTTTTTTCTCGGATTGGCTTATGTTCTGAGCAGGAGGCTTTGAGTTTCTAAGAACTCTAGAGATGTCTTGTCTGGTTATTTCAGCATCTTCGGAAGATAAACTGGAGATGGCTTCTTCAGTTTGACAGATGATTGTCTCAATTGGAATGTGACTTGGGGTAACAGAGTAATTGAAACCTTTTGCTAAAGCTTGAGTGGCAATGGCAGAAATAGTGGTATCAGAAAAGTTATGGACCACTGTAGTGGGTTCCAGCGTTAAGGTTTTTGGAATTTGTTCGAAAATGAGATTAAATAATTTGCGCTTCTGAGTTTCACTCTTAGATTTGAAAGTATTTAGTTCTGATTGTGTATTGATACGGTCGAAACTGTCCCATAATATAGGATGTACATTGAAAGAATAAATAGAAGACCAGATATTAAAAATATTGCTATTTGTGACATCTAGTTTTCGTCTAGTGGAATGAATAGCTTCACGGAGAACCGCAAAACTGGCTTTCCTAAGAATTTGGGAGATAGAAGAAGAAGTGTCGTATTTGAGTGCCAGAAATTTGGGAATGACTTTATGGTCTCGGCAGGCTTTTTATATATCATTATCATCATCATCATCCAGCCCCATTTTCACATCCATTGTTGGATATAGGCCTCCTCCAAACGTATCCAGTTCTCTCTATCTCTAGCTGCTGCAATCCAGTTTGTTTCTATTCTCCTTAGGTCGTCGGTCCATCAAGTGGGTGGTCTGCCTCGACTTCGCTTGTCGGCTCTTGGTCTCCACTCCAATAATCTCTTCGTCCATCTTCCGTCTTCCATTCTAGCAACATGTCCAGCCCACCTCCACTTTTGTTTATTGATTCGCAGTATAATATCGTCTACGCCAGTTCGTCGGCGTATCTCCTTATTTCTCACGCGATCTTTCAAGGTCAGGCCCAGCATTGATCTCTCCATTCGCCTTTGTGTTACCCTCAGTTTTTCGGCAGTAGCTTTCGTTAAAGTTAGGGTCTCTGCTCCGTAGGTCAAGACTGGTAAGATGCATTGGATGCCTTCCTTTTCAGGTGAATTGGGGTATTTGTTTTAAAAATGTCTCTCATCCTTCCATATGCCGCCCATCCCAACGTGCTTCGTCTATTTAGCTCGCAGGTTTGGTTGTCTCTGGTTATTCTAATTTCATGACCCAAGTATGTGTATTTATCGATTAATTCTACCTTGTTGTTATTGATCTGTATCTCTTCGCTGGGAACCATATTGGTCATCATTTTGGTTTTCTCGAAATTTATCTCCAGCCCAGTTTCTTGTAGTATGTCATTCAGTTCTTGGAGCATGTCTTTGATCTCTCCCAGATTATCTGACAGAAGCACGATATCGTCCGCAAAACGTAGATGGTTTAATCTTTCTCCATCGATGGATATTCCTTTCTGTTGCCATGTTAGTCTCTTTTAAATGCATACTCAAGAACGGTAATGAACAGCTTTGGTGACATGGTATCACCTTGCCTGACTCCCCTTTTTATCTTTATTTTCTTAGTTGCTGAATGTAGACTTATGGTTGTTGTGGCATTTTCATATATATATATATATATATATATATATATATATATATATATATATATATATATAATAGGAAAAAGGATAATGTGAGTTAATAGTAAAATAAAGGTAAAAGATATCGGCATAGCTCGCAATAAAAAGAGAAAAATATAATAAAATATGTGTATAAGATGGAAGGCAACCGTATATACGTATTTCTGACTATTGGTCGTCTTCAGTACGGTGCAGCCAAGTTAGAAAAGGAGCATATTAACTTGGGAAAGGATCACTACAGGAGCAATGCGACCAATTTGTGGCAATAATGTTAGAAGACTCTGAGGTTTCCAGAGCAAATTTTGTTTTTTTTTTGTTTTTACCTTTATTATATATATATATATATATATATATATATATATATATATTTATATATATATATATATATATATATATATATATATATATATATATATATATATATATATATATATGTAAATACTTTTTTCTTTTTGGGTGTGGTAGTCAATAAAAAATAGAGCTTTGCTAAGGCCTACTATTTATTCTGAATCCAAGCTTTCGGTGGTTTTTTGTCACCTTTATCAAGATCTACAAAGGAAATTACTATGTTGTAACAATTTTAATGGTGCCAAAAAAAGGCTATAAAAAACTATAAGAAACTTACCCGAATGTAAGATTCGTGGCATAAACAACAACGTTAAATAACATGATAATACTGAAGTTGCAACTGAACTTAAAAATGTTACTGTTAAAAAAAAAACACTTTAAAAATTAATAAATATGTTAAAAGTTAAAAACAAAATGAAGGACGACATGTTAAAACAGTCGTCGTTGCAAGCTTGATTTCAGTCACATTTCATGAGCAGAAAGAGAAAGTGGGTGGACAAATTATTGTTTAAATAAATTGGAGAAAATACAAAAAACAACTTTGAAAATAACGTCTCACAAAATACTGTTTATGAATTTTGAGTACTACCAACTGTATTACCAACTTGAAATTAAGCGGGAAATTAAAAATGTTATTTATAACATAAGCAATCGAAAGAAAATAGTATTTAGTAAATAGGTTTAGAAAAAATAATAACTCAAACAAAACAAAACTGAATTAGTAACTGAAGTTTGATCACAAATATTCAATTAATAATGAAATTAAAAAAAAAAAAGAAAAGAAACAAAGAAAACTCTGAGATGCAAATTAGCTCAGTCAAAAGTCAATATAAAACTGTAAATTTTGCTAAGATTCTGGATCTCAGATCTCTTATTAAGATTGTTATTATCACTCTTGCTGATATGTACCATCTCTAAGGAAGTTCTCTTAAATTTATTTTTCTCTCTGGCTAATATTTTTACATTGTTGAAATCTATCTTATGGTCTTGATCGATAGTATGCTCTGCCAAAGCACAAGTAGGTTTGTTTAATCTACAATCACTCTTATGAGAAATGATACGGCTAGACAGATTCCTTCCAGTTTTACCAATGTACGTGGATGGACATTCGGTACATTGAATGCAATAAACAACATCTGTAGTCTCTAGAGTGGTTAGGGGTTGTTTTATTTTGCTATACAGCTGACGTATGGTTTTGATGTTCTTGTTAGCTATTTTTATATTCTTAAAGTCTTTAAAAATCTTAGTGAGTTCAACGGTTAGTTTCGGAATATATGGAAGGGCATAAAAATACACACTTGTTGGAGCAGAATTATTTTGTGCTGAGGGCACTGATTGTGACATAGTAAGTATGTTGTTTCTATTAACAAAGGGAATATTAAAAATTAATTTATTAATCAGTCTTAGAGAATATGAATTTTCAACAAAAATATTACGTAAGAGGTTGAGATCATGCTGGAGATAAAACGGATGAGATAACCTTTTGACACGTTCTTTCATCGCTAGGAATCAATTAGTTTTCATCCTAGGAGGATGGTAAGAGTGGTAGCTTATGAATATATTGCTACATATGGGTTTTCTATACCATTGTGTTTTCACAAAATTATCTTCACATCTATGCAATCTCATGTCAAGGAAAGGCAAAGATCCCTCCCGCTCCTCCTCGCATGTGAATTGCAAGTGTGGGTTTTGTTGGTTGAACACATTTAACGTAGAATGTATATATAGAGTCTGCAGGTAGTGCCAAGATTAAGTCATCCATATATCTCTTTATGAACGGTATTTCAAAATTGATTTGTTGCAAACAGTCTTCAATCAAGTCATCTAAGACATAATTGCACAGTATTGTTGAAATAGTGGAACCCATTGAAGTACCAAAGACTTGTTTGTAGTAACAGTCATTAAAAATAAAAACATTAAAGTCGAAAACAAAAGAAATGAGTTTTTTGATATTAGCTAAGTTAAGGGTTGTGTGCATTGATATGTCATCCCAGTATTTCTCAACGCTAACCAATATTGTGTGTAATGGTAAATTAGTGAACAGAGACACTACATCAAAACTAATGAGCTTATAGTCGGTAGGTAATTTTAAGTTATTAATAAAAGAACTGAAACTGAAAGAGTCCTGAATGCAAAATTAATTGTTATTACTGTACGTTTCTGTGAGAATATTAGTTAAAAAACTTGCTACTTTTCTTTGAGTTTTCTTTGCTTCATTTCATTTTTTTAAATTCCATTATTAATTGAATATTTGTGATCAAACTTCAGTTACTAATTCAGTTTTGTTTTGTTTGAGTTATTATTTTTTCTAAACATATTTACTAAATACAATTTTCTTTCGATTGCTTATGTTATAAATAACATTTTTAATTTCCCGCTTAATTTCAAGTTGGTAATACAGTTGGTAGTACTCAAAATTCATAAACAGTATTTTGTGAGACGTTATTTTCAAAGTTGTTTTTTGTATTTTCTCCAAATTATTTAAACAATAATTTGTCCGCCCACTTTCTCTTTCTGCTCGTGAAATGTGACTGAAATCAAGCTTGCAACGACGACTGTTTTAACATGTCGTCCTTCATTTTGTTTTTAACTTTTAACATATTTATTAATTTTTGAAGTGTTTTTTTTAACAGTACATTTTTAAGTTTAGTTGCAACTTCAGTATTATCATGTTATTTAAAGTTGTTGTTTATGCCACGAATCTTACATTCGGGTAAGTTTTTTATAGCCTTTTTTTGGCACCATTCAAATTGTTACAACATAGTAATTTTCTTTGTAGACCTTGATAAAGGTGGCAAAAAACCACCGAAAACTTGGATTCAGAATAAATATCAAAATCAAAAAGAAAAAAGTATTTACATATATTTTTTCCAAACTAGTCAAAAAACTTTGGACTACTTTATATATATATATATATATATATATATATATATATATATATATATATATATATATATATATATATATATATATATGGTCTCCTTCCTCTCATGTTTAATTTTTATTTTTTCATTACAAAGTTTTAAGTTTTACTTCATATTTCTCAGTAGTTTTTCACTGCGGAGAACAATATTCTAGAGAACGTGTTGCTGGAAAAGAGAAAAGTGTTCGACCGCAAGAAGCACTTAGCAATGAAGTAGGTGTAGGCAGACATACACTTTCGATACATCAGAAATGGGAAATTGGGATTCGGTACACACAGGGAAACGTGACAGATTTACTAGGCATCTAAAGTGGGTGTACGTACATCTGTACTTAAATCTAATTTAATTGGATCGCGAAATCTGATTTTGTTTTATACGTGTTAGAGTGTAATATCTTGTTAGATTGGATAAACTCAACATATTTCACTATTAAACTAGTTTATTTATATTTATACAAATAAACTACTTTTCGTGTTAAAAATATTTCTATGCTAAGTTAAAGTACAGTCCATTCGCTGGATCTTTGCACAAGTATGACATAATTTACAAATATTATTTATAATACTTGTCATTTCTACTTAAAAGATGAAACTAAGAAAGAAACTATGAAAGAAACTAAATCGATGAACTTAAGTCACTTGTCAACATTTTCAAATTCGTAAAATCGAGTCGTTCTCGAGTTCTTATAAAAAAATTAAACGGCATTTATTAAACGTCAATTTGTTTTTATAAGTGTATTTATGTATGTATATATGTATATTATGTCTTCTTCTTCTTTAGATGCAAATCCACTAATGGATGTTAGCGATCACATTTTCCATTAATTCTCTATTTCTTGCAATATGTATCAGAGATTGTATGTCGTTAATCCCTGTCCATTGCCTTATGTTTCGGAGCCAGGACATTTTCTTGCGTCCCATTCCTCTCTTGCCTTCAATTTTACCCTCGATTATAAGTTGGAGGAACTGGTATTTTTCATTTCGCATGATGTGACCTAGATACGCCGTTTTCCTTTTCTTGATGGTTTCGAAAAGTTGGCGTTCTTGGTTTATTCTTTTAAGGACATCTATATTTGTGATTTTCGCTATCCATGGTATTTTTAGGATACGGCGATAGAGCCACATTTCGAAAGCTTCTAATCTGTTTATATCCCTCGTTTTGAGTGTCCAGCCCTCTACGCCATATAGCAGCACTGACCACACGTAGCACTTAGTAAACCTTAGTCTCAGTTGAAGATCGAACTCTGAACAAGTCAGTACCTTCTTGAATTTTACGAAAGCTTGTCGAGCTTGCTCAATGCGACATTTTACTTCCCTGTCCGATGCCCAGTCTTCAAAAAGCCACGATCCCAGGTATTTAAATTTACTCACTCTTTCAATGGACTTAGTATTCAGTGTTATGGTGGAGTTTTCAAGTGCATCCAAGTTTCTGGAGATGATCATAAATTTGGTTTTTTTGGTATTAATCTCTAATCCCATTCGCTTACTGTATTCTCCGATTATAGTGACAAGTTGTTGAAGATCGACTATGTTGTCACAAATTAAGACATATATATATATATATATATATATATATATATATATATATATATGTATATTATGTACCTATATTTATTTATATTACTACACATCGCAAGGTTGCTGCACGTGTCTCAATTTTACGCGTCACGCTAAATTTTATGTCGGGCCTGTTCAAAAACATCATACCGGGCGATAAGAAATATTTACTTCAAAAACAGAACACTATATTGTTCAAATGTTATTTACTGACAAACACGTAGATAACAGTAGTTAAAAATTGTTTATGTATACCTTAACATAAAGGGTTGTGTATCCTAGCAAGCTTTGTTTGTTTTTAAATCAATTTTCAACGTGTTCATGAAAAATTTATTCATCAATCTTCACGCAAATTAAATGTTCACGTGCGTAAAGTATCGATTCTCCAATATACCAGCGCTGGACTAAGGAGTTAATAATATATTAGTAACTATTTATGTATACTTTTGTTTAAGTTCCACGTAAGTTATAGGTAGGTAAGTTAAGTTCCAAGCTAATACAAGAAATATTAGTAATATCCTTGACAATTTTTATAGAAATTCTTTTTTGATAGAAAAATTTTATAAAAACTTTGCCAGAGTAAATATAGAGGGGGATGCATGGATTTGAAACAATTCTGACATTACCAAAAACACCAACAAACACTTTCTAACTGTCTTAACACAAAATTGAAAAAAGTGGATAGAGATTCCATCCCTGCGCTTAGTTAATACAGTGCCGATTAAAATCTGCTTCTACCTTAACTTTTCAGTGGTTTTTATCTAAAAAAACGCAAAACATCGTTGGCTAAATAGTGTATTTAAACAACAAAGTTGTTTCACGAAAAAAAGCTGAGAGTATATTAAGACAAATGAAATTAAGCAATTTATTCATATATAATTTTACTATAATTACATACGAATATTTACAGATGCTTCAAAAAACAATAAAATCAAAAACTTGAAGAAGCCAAAACGGGCATAGGAATACACATATCTAGTAAGTATAAATTATTCCTTTTCTCAAAAAATCTTTTTACTTATTAATATCTGTGCAGCTGAGCTAATAGCTATTTAAAAGGGCCTAATGATTTACGAGGAAAAAAAATGATAAAGCTATAATATTTACGGATTCAAAAAGCGCTGTAGACAAAATTAATAATATGATAACTGCAACAAAGGAGACTACAGAGTCTTGGAAATTAAAGAGAAACTATAGCATTTCAATAAATATGGGACAGATATTACATTATGTTGGATTCATGGACATAATGATATCGAGGTAAATGAAATAACTGACAAACTGGCAAATGTAGGACAGAATTAAATATTCGTGCTAAAATTAGATTAAGTATCTTGGATATTATGCTATTATTAAAAAATAAAATATGTTCTATGCATCAAGATAGTTGGTTAAATTCTATTTATTATAAAGGAGAGTGGGATAACAACATACAAATATTTTTCCCAATAAACCATTGTGTGACACAATCCCATGTATAGATAGTCGGCATATTACTACCATTATTAGAATGGGGACTACTTATTGCCTTACTGGAGTACATTAATAAAAAATCTTTATATTAAAATATTATAATTCCTACAGATTCCTACAGATCAACCATATAAAAATGGTTAATATTGATAAAAATTGGTTGAAAAATAAAAACAAGAGCACAAAAAAGGCGACTATTCAGTTGTTGGTGGTGAGTTTGGAGAATTGGGATCGTTATTTTGTTTTGAAAATTTACGTTTTTTGACTACTTACCATAAGTTTTTATTTTGCCTTCCTTGATCTTCTTGACTCCATATCTGAGTTTTCTGAATGTGTAATTGCAAGTTTTAGCTTTGTATTTGAGTTATGACCTACAGTAGATGGGTTGCTTGGGTTGTAGTAAATTGGTTGGGGTTGAGGTGGAAATTGTTGTGGTTTTGGTGAAAGAACGAATTGATTTTGTTGAATGTTTGATATAGGAGTATTTGTGGGTTGCCAGTATATGTGGTTTGGTGCATGTTTGGATGTGTATTCTAGTGGAGAATATTGTTGGGGAGTTGGGTACATATTCCTGAATGTTTGTTAATAGTGGACCTGCTGCTTACCTGTAATTTCTGCTGATACGACAATAGACACTGATTGTTTGTGTTCCGTGTGTGTGAATTATTCATTATAGAAAACAGAATTTGGTACGCCACTGCCACTTTACTGTTTATTTTAATAACTAAAATTTTAATAATTAGATAATTGTTCTTATCGGTGGTCACTTTTTGCTATCGCACTCGGCAAAATACGTCCTTACTCTATGATATTCAAGTGAACACTTTTAAATATTATAAATATATTTTGAGACTGAAACATCAGCTTCAGACAAAAGATATTATGAAAATAAATTCCCCTTTCAAATATTTTGTATTTACTTGTAAGTAGGGTACAGATATCATCTTCTTCTTATTACACCATCTCCTTTCAATGGTTGGCGGTCCAACTGGCAATTGTAGCTTTGAAAACGACTGCATGAAAGATCTCTGCGGATGAGCGGTCAAACCATCTACTCAGGTCTTTGATCCACGAGTTCTGGCATATTCCTTTTGATCTGGAGTAATTCATATCTTTCTCCTCTCATCACATGACACACATATTTTATTTTGACCCAAATAACAAACATGTGAAGTTTATAACTCAACAGTGCAAATAAAATAAATTCTTAATGCCTGCCTCCTTTATATTAAGTAGACTTAATTGTCAAATAATTATTAAATAAATTTAATAGATAATATTACAGAGAAAAAAAATGGAACTATCGCATCGTTTATATTGTGTTGGTGTTTACTTTACTTCATATCTACCCCAAATCCATTAATCCATTACAGTAGGTATAGAAATAAAAGCCTCCCTTAAATGTATTACGCACATACATCGCCCAATTTCCTGATTTTCCTTGTTTACCTACATACAGCGGCAAACATGGCATACAATGTACTATAGGGGAAAAGTCGAGAGGGTTAGAGGTCAGGGTTGGCCTCCATTTTTGTTTGTTTATTTGGCCATCATTACTTGATAACAAAAGGTCCGTTTATGTAAGTATGGGTTGGAGGAGATTATTTAATACCACAACATGTTTTTATTGGCAATATAATTCGATTTATATGCCATACAAGTCTTAATGTTTTGCAAAAATAATAGTAACTTTTCAATGAATAAGGAAATACCTAAGTGGTTTTTTATGTAAAAGATAACCGTATTCCTCTATAAAAATATTTTTATTGATATTGTAATTTAAAAATATTTAATCTTGTATAAGTTCCAATGTTAAGCTTAAAAAGTTTTCATTATACTATGGGCAGCATACATGATTGCAGCACAAAGAAAAAACCAAAAATATTATCTTATTCGTATTATTTTCTTTGATTATACGAGGATAGATTGATATTAAACTAGCCTTTGATAGATGGCGCTACTAGATACCGAATTGGTTTCGGTGTTAACATTTGCCATTCATGACATGACGTCTGTCAAAATTTTAAGTTTTAAAAACAATTAGTTTGGTTTTTACAGCCGTCAAAAGCAAGCAAATTTTGTTTTTCGAAGAAATGGAAAAAGTCGAGTATCGTTCGGTGTTTAAGTACAAAAAGGGTAAAACGAATGTGTAAATCAAAGCCGACCTGGACCAAGTTTATGGTGAGGTTGCACCTTCGTTAGCAACAGTAAAATTTTGAAAAGCTGAATTTGTTCGTGGTCGTACGAGTATTTTTGATGATGAGCGTCCCGGGAGGCCAAATGAAGTCACCAGGCCGGAAATAATCAAAAAAGTTCATGACATGATTATGGCAGATCATCGAATTAAGCTCCGCGAGTTAATAGAGGTTATAAACATTTCCTACGAATCCGTACACAACATCATTCACCATCATTTGGACATGAAAAAGCTATCCGCGCGATGGGTGCCGCGTTTGCTGACAATCGATTAAATTCAAAAACGTGTGACTACTTCGGAGACGCTTTTGGCGATGATACGGCACGATCCGAAGAATTTTTTTCGCCGACTTATCACCGTTGATGAAACCTGGGTGCATTATTACACACCGGAAACCAAAGAACAGTCGAAATAGTGATGAAAACGCGGCGAAGGGCCGCCAAAGAAGGCAAAGAGTGCACATTCGGCCATCAAAGTGATGGCGACTGTTTTCTGGGATGCGAAGGTCATCATCCAGATCGACTACTTGAAAAAAGGAAAAACAATCAATGTTGAGTACTACTCAGATTCTGAATTCTTTTAAGGCTAATTGGTATGTTGGCCCAAAGTGTGTCTCGCAGTTCTCTAAAGGCTGTCCACGCTAAAATAATTCGTCTTTGGATTTCGCATGTTTGGTTATCCCTGCGGTTATCCCTGCATGACCCAAATACGTATATTTTTCCACCAGTTCTATCACTTTGTCTTGAATATTTAAATGGTTATTAGGAACCATATTTTTTGTCATAAACCTAGTTTTGGTCAAGTTTATTCTGAGGTACACCTTCGAACATGCAAAGTCCAATTCATTTAACATATCTGTGTCTTCTCCTTAATTATATGTGATAAGGACAATGTCATCTGCGAAACGGAAATGGTTAAGTTTTACGGCATCTATTGTTACTAACTTCTCTGTGATCTCAATTGACCATCTTAAAGGCATACTCTGATGCCGTTATGAATAATTTCGGTGATAATGTATCTCCTTGCCTTATTCCACGTTTTATTTCTATTGGTCGGGTTTTATCGTGTAGGTTAACAGTCATACTGGCATTTTTGTAAATATTGTAAATAAGCTCATTATACCTATGGTCGATCCTGATGTCATTCATTGCTGCTATAAGGTTGTCTATTTCGATCGTGTCGAACACTTTATGAAAATCTAGGAAGTGGGGACAAGAGGTTTGTTGTATTTTATGAATTTTTCAATGAGTGTCCTTACTGTATAAAGTTGATCATTGGCACCATAATTTATACGAAATCCTGCCTGCCCTTTCGGTTGGTAGAAATCAAATTTTTTCTCCAGTCTTGATATCACTAACCTAGTGAAGAGCTTGTATATGTGGTTCAACAGGCTAATAGGTCTATATTTTCTAGGTCCATTCTATCTCCTTTTTTATGCAAAAGAATGGTTATAGTATCGTTTCATTCTTTGGACACCTCTCTTTGCTGCAAACATAGATTAAACAGTTTCCTTTATTTATTTGGTAGCATATCCTCCTCCTCCAGCTCCTCCTTTACGAGATAGCTTCTATTACAAATCCATCCCCTCCTGGGGATTGTAATTTTTTCAAATGCGTGTCGAATCTCATCTATCTTTATCTTTGGCTTTTTTTTTGGCATAGACTTTTAGTCATTTAGCCAGACTCAACATGGTAGAAATGGTTGTCTGAGTTTATATTAAAATAAATACAAAACATTAAACAGGTAAACAGGGCTATCCTCTGCTCGCCTAGGGGCCCATCAAGCCTTTTTTTTTTAAACATTCAACACTAAGCCACAGTAGGGAAGGAATTTAACAATTGGGTTAAAAACAAAGGTTACGTTATTAACTAATGCATAATTATTTACATGGTTATTTTACTATCTTTTAAAAACATAACTAAGGAATCATACACTGCTCTCGAGTTTAGTGATAATAAGTACAGAAGGTTCCAAAGGGCTAATATATTGTATTTATGTAAATTATTTATTAACCTGGATGAAATTATAGTATTTCTGGGGCAACTGAAAAATATATGATCTAGGTTTCCTTCTTCTGTACAAAATTCACATTGATCATTATCTAAAACCTTAAGTTTAAATAAATGTTTGGGGTAACAAGCATGTCCAAATCTCAGTCTTATGATCGTGGCATTAGTTCGGAACCTTGATTCATGACCTTCTTTGAAATTACTGTTTGTATTCCTGTTTGACCTTCTCGTCTCCTTTTATATAATACGCCGTAAAATTCTTCGACGACCTGTATTAACTCGTCTTTACGTGATATTATTTTATTTTGCTTGTTTCTTAATTTATGAATTTCGTATTTTCCATTCGTTAGCTTTCTACGTAGAACTTTTAGGCTGTTATTTTCCTCTATAATGCGTTTAATATTACCGGTTTTAAATTTTCTTAAATCTCTCCTGATTGCTTTCGAAGCAGTTTTATTCATTACTCTTAGAGTGTGGCTATCTACAATCATCGATTTTCATTTGTCTTCTTTGATCCAGCAGCGGTTCAGTTTATTTTACTATCTGATTTTCTTTTAGGACAGTGCACTGGGTAACTTTCTTGTAAGGCACTTATGATGCAATTATTGCAGTAGTAGCTTATTATTGATATGTGCCTGATATTGGTTGATATCTAATGGGTGTGTCCAGATACCATAAGATTTATTTTTAATCATTATGTTCCTTTCTCTTTTGATGTTGGTTTGGACTTTCGCTCGTATTATTCTGTGGTCACTACTTGTGATGAACTTATTAAGTACTGTTACATCTTTAATTTTTTCTTTTGTGTCGCTTATGATGTAGTCGATTTCGTTCCTTGTTCTACCGTTTGGACTTTATTTGTTATAACTGGTGTAAATTTCAGTTAATAGCAAATTAACGAATTATTACACAATCAAATTAAGGACACTTTGAATACTTACAATACCACTAAAACAAGCTTTAAATTGACACCAAATTTATGTTTAGCTTAAACGCTTAAATTGGGATCTTTACTGAAGGTTAATTAACATCTGTTAGCTTTGACTAATTATCTAGACTTCTGGCTATAGAAGAAAAAATGTGGATTATCAAACCAGAGTATACCGTTCGGGAGTTCTAACATTGATGTACCTCGAGATAAAATATCTGCAGGATGTTTTAGTGGATGCAGAAGTTTTGCGGCATTAAAAGGAAAAAGACAGTTAAGATTTGATTTCACGTATAGTGCGTCTGTATAACCGCGTATACGTATTTTACCCTAAAAGGAATCATCAGAACGGCTATTCACAGACGCTCTTAACGTGAAAATAAATCTTTCCTGTCTTGAGAAGCAACTCTAACATGGTTTCGTATGGATGCAAATAGCTGATTTTCGAAAAATTTGTTTACGGATTTTTTGCGGCATTGTTTAAAAATTCTATTGGCAACAAAGGTAATCCCACGTAAAGGAGGTGATTGTAACAAATCTAGAACAGTCTCAGAGTCACTCAATTAACTCCATAAATTTATAGAATCAGTATGTTTTTTTTTATAACGAGTTTATTACAGCTGCCGCCGTTTCTCGCAATCTAGCTTCCAACGCTTGCGATCGTTCCAGTCATCTACTTGTAGACCCCTATCTTCCACTGCACCTTTTACTTCTTGTCTCCACGATCTTCTTGGTCTTCCCTTTTTCCTGCGGTTGGTGGGGATCCACTGTAACATTCTCTTTGGCCATCGTTGATCATTCATCCTTTCTACATGGCCATACCATTTCAGCCTTTTGCATTCTATAGTTTCCAGGATGTCAATGTCTATGCCCACACGCTCTCTGATTTCAGTATTCCTTACTCTATCTCTTCTAGTGAGTTGGCAACATCTTCTCCTATAATTCCTTTCCATTGCTTTTATTTTGGATGCGTCATTTTTATTTATTACCCAAAGCTCTGAACCATATGTAGTAATGCTTTCTATGATACTTTTGTATATCCTAATTTTTGTGTTTCGGGTGATGTGGTTATTCCAAAGTATACTATTCAGTTGACGTATTGCTGCATTTCCTTGACCAATTCTAGTAGCTATTTCTTTTGTATTCCGACCATTGTTTGTAATGTTTACACCGAGATATTTATAGCTATCAGTATTTTGAATTTGTTTGCTTCCTAGTTCTAAGTGCTTTCCTTCACCTCCCACTACTACGTACTCTGTTTTTGATGGATTCATATGTGCGATTCTGATTATAAGGGTAATAACAATTTGTTAAGTGAGTTTTGAGCATATAACAGCAGTCATAAGTTCGAGTCAAGAAAAGCTAACAATTTTGAGTGGGGCCAAACTATTTTTACAGGCGATAAAAGCACAAGATGAAGTGTTAGAGTTATTAATATTACGAATGTATAGACATGCAGCAAATACATGTAAGCTAATATCTGAGAAGCCATGAATTTCAACTTTTAATATTTTTATTTTTAAAAAGACATCTTGGAATTTTTAAGCGACTACAAGCAAGATAGACCTTGAATGAATTTGAGCCATTTTTTCAAAATTCCAGTTTAGATGGTGATCCCAACCGATTTTTGCAAGCCAAAGTTTTCTCAATATTAATTTTGCGATCTTTACTACCGGAGCAATGAGACCTTTAGGGTCAAAAATTTGAGCTATCAGAGAAAGTACCTCACTTTGGGTGAAGGTTGGGTACTGCCCAAAAACGTATCAATTTTACAAAAGAATGAGCTATCTGCAAGTTTTATATTGTGAGGTATACTTAAGTAAGATCTACTTATCTTTATTTGGGGCAACTTGCATATTATATTTTGGCAGTGCAGCACATGATATGTTAATTCTATTGTCTGTTGTTTTAAAGGGATAGATAATAAGTTGTATAATCTTGTTGGAGGTGGAACAATATTGAGATAAGGTAGAAATTTTCTTAGGTTGTGGACAATATTTCGTTACGGTATTGTGAATTCTGCAGAAGAAAACTTAAAATTTATTAGAATTATTTAATGTTAACGAAGTGAGTATTTCATTACTTATAACTAAAATATTAGAAATTTAAACTTCGCTAATATATGTAACTACTTGGAAATTTAATATTTGTTTGATTTTGATATATTTAGGAGTTATGGTAACTGCAATACATTATATTTTTATTGAGTGAAGTCCGATATTAAACAATTTTTAGTACCTCAGTTAAAGTAAACAAGATACGGTATTACTGATACTGTAACGTGGAAGGATGCGATAGTTAATTTTAGAGAAATTGGAAAATGTTCAATTGATCTATAAAACTTTATTGATTGTACATAGTCAGTTATTCTAAGACTGATATTTAGAAATAAAAAAAAATTGTAGGTGGAGTAACTTAAAGATTAAAATGCGAAATGTGTTTGTTTTTAAAGGTTAGGATCTATTGTTCCATATGTTACTTATTATGTTGCAGTAGATATTACTCAAATAGTTGATGTCAGTCTTATAATTGATAGATTTAGGAGTTTTGTTAATGTGTCCATTTAAAAACAAAACCCGTTTTTTAATTATTAACTTGTTCTAAGATTTTTACATTATTAAAGTTAAATTTGATGTTTTTTTTGAACTTTACTAAAATTCTATGCCACAAAATATCAAATTTAAACAATGTATTCGTACTAGCAGGAATTTCATTTAATTAATTGTCAACACAGACAAAATATATTGATGGAAATGCCTTTTAATTTTAATTATTGTACGCCACTGGCTATTCTTGAACAACCTTCTTCCTACGAACGGACTAGACAAGGGTTAAAAAAAGCAACAAGTAGATACTATTGATTTATGGCTCTCCTTTATCCAACAAAAATATAAAAGTTATCCTGCTTCCTTAGTAACACTTGTAAAATAAAAGAAATGCTGTTCTAGGAAAATACAAAATAGGTTTTCTAATGATGGATGTATATCTCTGAACAAAAATGCGCAGCGATGTTTTTGATATAGATGCTTCTTAATTATTTATTACAAAATAATATTTTGTACCCTGCTTAATACTTAAAATTAATATTATTCAAAATAACCAGAACAGAATATATGTATTTATATATATATATATATATATATATATATATATATATATATATATAAATATATATATATATATATATATATATATATATATATATATATATATATATATATGTGTGTGTGTGTATATATATCGCACCTCCAGATCTATAGAGGCACAACTCAAAAATTCACCATTTTGAGTTAGGCCTTTATTTATATGTAGTTTTGAACGATCTTTTTAATGTTAATATCGTCCTGTTTCTAATCTTGTCCATTAATTTTATTTTTGAGTTATACCCCTATTTTTTCTATGCGTCATGTACCGTAAACACAGGCACTTTTTGAGTTGTGCCCTTTGAAGTAATAGGTAAACAATTAAATTTTTAGTTGGGCTCGTATTACCACAAAGAAAGTTTATTAAAATCTTATTTATATTTTAATATATTTATACCAAATTTATTTTATAATAACACCTGAAACAAAATCGAGAAGACTAAAGAAAAATGCCGTTCCATCAGCTAAATTGCCCCAACGGCATCATGAAGTTATTAGTAGAAAACGTAAGGCGTAATTTACAAAATATAACGTGGTGAGCTCCAAAAACTGCCTGAGCCTCAACTAAATATCTTTGCCGATCTTTTAACCATATAAATAATTAAGATAATGTAAATTTTACTTCCCGTGTTTCAGACATACTGTAGAAAAACAAACATTTAATTTTATTTTTATTCAGTTTTGTGAGTCAATTACCTTATGTATAAACTCCAATCTCAAACAAATAAACTTTGAAGAACGTACTTCAACTTTTACTTTGGCAAAACACACGTGTTGGCAATGGTTGCAATGAGATTGAAAGCAGTGAAGGAGAAAAATTTCCACTCCTGAGATGGTGTTAAACTACCCTCATGGTAAAAACTCTTTTCAGCATCATATAGATGTTGGCCACTTTCTGCTGCCCACATACTTAAAAGGCAAAAGATGGATGAAGGAAACCAAACTGAGACAAATGGTGAAATACCAGGAAATGTACCTGTTATTGACAATGAAACATATTATAAGGATTTACATTCTCAAGGTAAGTTAATGAATTTGTCATTTAACAATTTCCAAACTGCATTCACTTGAGTGAAAGTCATAGATTTGTAGCATTAGCTAAAGACATCAAAATCATATTATTTTTTTGTTTAGACCAGAACAAGACAAGAAAACGAAAATGAAATACCAGACGCTGGAAGTCAGCTCAAGCCAAAGAAAAGCACAATTCTGGGATGTCATACACAAATGCTAAAAGAAATCAAGTAGCTAGTAGAAGTATTAAGCCACCTTGTAATGAAGAAAAATGTAGATTAAAGTGTACTACTAAGGTTACCCACGATGATAGAAAAGATATTTTTAATAATTACTGGGGCATGTGTGATATTAATCGCCAAAGAGGATTTATTGTAAGGCATGTAACAATAATTGAGCCCAAGTATAGGTATATAAGGGAGGGGAGCACTAGAAGTAATAATCATGCGTTAAATTTTAATACTAGTCAGGGATTGCAACGAGTCTATAAACATTTCTTTTTATCAACTCTTTATATCACTGCTAAGGCATTTCGCACAGCTATTGCCAAAAACCTGTCTGTTGGAGTTCTTGAAAAGGATAAACGTGGGAAACATAAAAATCACCCAGTTATTCCTGCTGCTGTTGTACAAAAAATAAAAGACCACATCAATAGTTTCCCCCGCATTCCATCCCATTATTTGAGAGCTCAAACAGACAGAGAATACTTTGAAGGCTAACTTACAATAGCAGAAATGCATAGAATGTTTGTGCAACAGTTTAATGACACTAGTACTCAAAAAGTAACTTATGCTCTTTATGCTCATGTTTTTAGTAATAATTTTAACATAGGATTCTTTAAACCAAAAAAGAATTTATGTGTAAAGTGTGACACATTCAAAAATGCTAGTCCTGATGAACAAGAAGGACTAAAAATTGAACATGACAAACACCTAAGAAACAAAGAATTAGCTCGGAAGCAAAAACTACTTAATGCCGCTGAAGCAAAAAAAGGAAATTGTGTTTGTGCTTGTGTCGATTTGCAAGCTGTGATGCAAACACCACAGGGTGATGCTTCCCTATTTTATTATAAAAGAAAATTGTCCACTTTTAATTTCACTATTTATGAAATTGGAACCAGCCAAGGTTTCTGTTTCGTCTGGCATGAAGGTGTTGCTAAGCGTGGTAGCAATGAAATTGGCCCATGCTTATTAATGTTTTTAAAAGATCACTGCCGAAACAAAGTTGTTATATTTTACAGTGATAATTATGTAGGACAAAACAAAAACAAGTACTTGGCCAGTTTGTATTTGTATGCAGTTCAGGAGTTAGGTATCCAAAGTATTACACATAAGTATTTGGAAGTAGCGCATACACAAAATGAAGGGGATATGATGCATGCCCTAATTGAAAAGCAAAAACGAAGGCAATTAAAATCTGGTACTATCTTTGTTCCTTCCCAGTGGGTTACGGTACTGCAAAATGCAAAGAAAACCGGCAGTCCATTTAAAATAACAGAAATAGTTACAGATGATGTAATTGATTTTAAAAGATTATCAGGGCAGATTGGGAGTAACTTTTCAAAAAATTCAGAAAATGACAAAGTAACATGGAATCAAATAAAAGTAATGCATGCTAATAAGAATGAACCATTTATTTTACTGTACAAAACTGAATATGACGAGGAATCAAATTTTTCTCAGTTTTTAAAAATAAATGTCAGATCTTATTACAAAGCCCTACCATAATTTTGATAAAAAATTTGAATTCATCAGCTTATCTTAATGATTACGATGCAGATGATATTGAATGATGCAGTTGCATATGATCTTAATTTCGCAAAAGTTAATTATCTTTTTAAATATTACTAAAGTAATTTACATTGTTGAAATACATAATATTTTAATAGTACAAGTCCAATGATTACCAACATTGTATTAAATGTATTTTCATTATTTATGTCAATAGAGTAATGACAATAAGTTAGTAGAATAGAATTAAATAATTTTAGGCAGTAAGATTGTTTCTGATTCCAATTCAAGTATTATTGTATAATGAAATAAACATTTTAATTGTTTTGTATTGTTTTATTAACAAACCTAAAGATGGCCTATAGTGTCATATCCGTTTTATTAATGGCAAAACAGGCACTTTTGGGGTGACATGCTTGAGACGTACATTTTTGAGTGGTAATATAGGCACATGTCAAAAAACAATTTAAATATTTATTTAAGTTTTTTTAATGATACTGGTGTAAAATACTGGTGAATAAAAATAGATAGCTGTAGTAAAATTATTTGTATTTACATTATATGTGATTTCATAGCATAAACTATTTTGTCTAAAAATTCAAAAGTGATTTACTCAAAACTATACTTTTTGAGTTGTGCCCTTATAGATCTGGAGGTGCGATATATATATATATATATATATATATATATATATATATATATATATATATATATATATATATATATATATATATATATATATAAGAATAAGAAAAAAGAAGTATATATATATATATATATATATATCTATATATATATATATATATATATATATATATATATATATATATATATATATATATATATATATATATATATATATATATATATATATGTATATATCTTTAAGGAATATGACCGTTTAATTTAATATAAAAAAATGTGCACTCGTAAGTGAATGGGATATTTTCGGTAAATTGGGAGATAAAAAAGACAAGAGTTGTGCTACTTTATCTATTTATTGAAGACGTTTCGCCCAATGTTCATTGGGCATCATCAGTTCATCTAATATATATATGTATATATATACATATATATATATATATATATATATATATATATATATATGTATATATATATATATATATATATATATATATATATTTCTAGTTACATCGAAAATCAAAATAAAAAAAATTACATCTTGGTATAATAATTCATATTTTATTTCCTTATTTCACATAAAATTTGCTTAACTAGTTAATGTTAATTGTTATAAAGTCCATATGTTTTTTTTTAAAATGTTTGACAAATTTTTATTTTTATGTTCATTAATACGTTAGTATTTCCTGCTTGCCAGTGCTGCTGCTCCACAAACGAGAAACGTCTCAAAAGCCTATTCATATTTGCGTTCTGTCCCATGAAAAGGAGCGACGGCTATTCTTCTAGGAAGTTTTACGTATTGATCCACCACTACTACTAGTAAATGGATTAAAGATAATATAGGTGATGTATTTCAGAGAGAGCTTTTATATTTTTCAGACGGATCAGATTTTATTCCTGTACTAAAGTAGATTTATGTCTGAGTTGTGCAGTTACTTGTTGAATTTAGATTATATATCACTGTAGTAGGAAAGATTGCGACAAAAGAGTATGTCTATCCAATACATTTCTCGTTTAAAGTTAAGATGACCCATTTTTACCTGCTTTCTCTTTTTCTAATAGGCTTAGTTTCGAAAATATAGATTTCGATTTTTCGTTAAAAAATTGTTCAGAGAATAAAAAGCTGCAAAACAAAATATAATTATACTAGAGAATCGCACTGATTTCTCAAACGTATGTCCATTATACCAAACAGCCTCTTAATTAGTCTTAAAAAGTAGTTCCACTCTTGCCCAATACAATCATATTTCGAGATTCAGAAAACAAATATACATTTGTCCCCATTATACCTCCTTACACGACTCATTCACTGTAGACTTTAATAATGCAATGTACAGAATATTCTTATCGTAAGAAACTATGGCCTGTTATAACTGCAAAAAGTCTCGACACACTGCAACCAATTGTCTCGATAATCTTTAAATCAAAAACAAATTCAATTGATGCAAATAACAGTTAACCTATTTCTTCTTCTTTTCCTAAAATCATGTATTAACCTGCAACTACATTCTTATCAAATGAATAAAATTTTGTTGAAGAAATGTTCATGAATTGTTCAGTGCCCCTTTCAACCTCCTTTCAACCGACACCCAACTTGGTAGGCAAATAAAAATTGTTACAAAATGATAAAAAAAGTGTTTACTAAGTAACATCGAATTACGAAAACAAAGAACATACTGGAAAACTATCTAGACACAATGAGTAAAATGGGTTACAATTTTCCATTTTTGAAATATTTTATTTTGTTTCTAAACTTTCGAATAATTTAGTATCTTTTATTTAACATTGCTACACATTTCCACACCACCATTGAGGTAGAGTTCATGGTGAGTTAGAAAGCATCTTGACAAAAACAATTACAAAAAGTGAAGAAACGTATTCAAGATGGCTACCAAAAAAAAACTGGTCGTGTTGAAAAAAAAAACAGACCACTTATACCACTGTAAATGTACCAACCATGAAAAATCAGCCAAGATATTGCAAAAATCATGAAATATTTAAAAATTGATAGTAAATGGTAATACATTTTAAACCAACATGTAAAAATATCCAAATTCATTAAAAAGTATAAAAAAGTAGCAATATTTGAACAAAATGAAGAAGTTATAGAAGAAGGAGAAGAAGAAGAAGAATACCATGGAGAGCTTCAAAGTTATTAACAGCTATCTTCAGCCGAAACATAATATCAATAGTGTTCTAACGTATTCAGAAACAAACTATACAGAAAAACTATTTTCTGTACCTACATCTAAAACTACAGTTAAGAAGGTTAAAAGCAATTTGTTTCCAATTTTGCCCAATTGAATTTACCTCTGATTTACTGTGATTAATCCATATGCTAACTAAAGCTATTTAAATGGTATACAGATAGATTTCTCTTTCGACTACTAACCTTACAAAAACTAATTTCCGAATTCTGTATTGAAATAATATATCACCAAGAAACAAATCTAAATTTGTACAAAAACTATAATTCCAAATATTTTAACACTTTTAGAAAAGACAAAGTACATGACAATAATTGCTCTTTAGGTGGAGTTATGCTACTTATCAAAAAACCTTGAGTGGCCAATAAATCATTTTTCTGTTAATAGTAACGTAGAAGCTATCTATCTATATAAAAGACCAGAATGACAAGCCCCACTGTTTGTCCAGTAAGGTCATAAAATAAAATTAAAACTAAATAAAATGAAATAAAGATGAAAAAAAAAATTAAATAAAATTAAATCAAGTTAAACAGAATTACGTAAAACTAAATAACAATTAAATAAATTAGGTAAAATTAAGTAAAAGCTATACCTATAAAAATTATCTTATACCATTTCTGCTTCATTTATATGTTGAGACAGAAAAAACACACATTGTGGCATTGCCCATAGAGCCTTACATCATATCTTCTTTGTTATTGGTCCGATTGGAGCGTGTAATCGTTAAATGAAAGGAAAGTATATAACGATTAATTTTATTTCAAATCCTTTATAAAAGGTATATAATAAAATGCCCAAACTGGCTATATCACAATTACATTACAGAACGTTTTCGGAAAGTTAATTTCCATCATCAGTGTAACGAAGTATACATGCTATGAGCCACTAGAATATATGGGTAAAAACCCGTCAAATGTTCTTAATTTATAATGTTACATTATATATTATTACAAATTAGGATGTTCAAGATACCGTTGGAATTGGTTACGCCATTTTATAATTGAATATATATGAACTATAATGATAATTTGCTGTCTTTTAAAAATTTAATTAAAGAGTTGTAAATATTTAGAGTACAGAGCCAAGTGATAATAAATATAGTATGTTCCAAGGAGCTGCTATTTTATATTTTAATAATTCATTTATAAGTTTGGATGAGTAGACTGTTTTTTAGAACAACCAAAAAATATATGATCTAAATCACTTTCCTCTCCACAATGCTTACATTTGTCATCATCCAAAACCTTTATTTTAAATAAGTGTTTTGTATAACATGCGTGCCCGAACCGTACTCTAATAATGAAAGTTATGTGCGTCCTGAAAGCTCTACAAGACTCTTACCAAGAAATTTGGGAATATCTGGCTGAATTAATAAGTATCTATTTTGATTCTCAAAAGAGTATTCCTTCCACTGGTAGCTCCATTCTCGAAGCAAGGTTGAATACCAGTATCGGTTGAAATGTGTTCTTTGGCTAATAAGTCGACAGATTCATTATGTTTAAATCCTGCATGTGCTTTAATCCAGGGACAATGTACATTGATTCCTTTGGTTGAAAGAGTTTGAATAATATATTTAATTCTGTAAACGGATGGGCATTCTTGTAAGTGTAGTGGTCTATTTACCAATAGATTTTAACACTGCTAAGGAGTCGGACAAAATTATAATATGGACAAAATCAACTTCAGCTACATATAACAAAGCTTTATAATATTGCAATAGCCTCTGCTGTATAAATCGAAGTCTCCGGGTTCATTTTGAATTTCTTTTCTATAAATATGTCCCGATGGTATAAAAAAGCGCATCCGGTTTCATCTGGAGATTTAGACGTATCTGTATATAGAGCTATTGCCTCTTTCTAATGGCTCGTTATAGATAGGACAATATTTTTATTAAATATATGTTTTCACTATAATTTGGTACAATAATATCAGTATGTTAAAAGAAAGAAGAGTAGTTTTTAAATATGTAGTTCGTTCTATCTATATTTTTTAAAAGTGCTATATTTTGATTACACGCTTCGCAAAGTAAGGGAGATTTCTTTTTTTTGCCAATATTTATTTGTCAGTTCATAGCAATTCAAAGTCACTATTTTTTCGTATAGAGATAAGTTCAGTGAGTATACTTTCATTAAATATTTTTTGGACAAAAACCTTCGTCTTATATTTGAAGGACGTTCCAAGGCTTTCAAATATAAAGCTTGTACTGAAGTGGATCTCATGGCTCCTAAACATATTCGTAAGGCTGAGTTCTGTAAAACGTTGATTTTGTTTAGTAGTACATTACTTGCTGATCCATACAAAACACTTCTGTAATACAAAATAGATCGTATGTAAGCTTTGTAAAATAATAAACTTACCTCAACATCCGATCCCCACCAAGTTTTATTAATTGATTTAAGAAAATTTAATCCCTTATTGCATATATTCAACATGTCATCAATATGTACCTTCCAGGTCAATTTCTGGTCGAGTATCATTCCCAGATATTTAATTGTGTTTTTAAGGGAAAATTGGTGCCCACCTAAATTGATTGTACTGGCATTAGGAAAGTTATGTCTGGTAAATAAACAAACTTGTGATTTACTGCAAGATAATTCGAAACCATTTTCTATAAACTATTTTTAATAGAATTCATACACTTTATTCAGGTTTTCAATGGATTGCTGAAATTTTTTGTGTTCTGTATACAAACAGAAATCATGTAAATGTTAAACAAAATAGGACCCAAAACGGAGCCCTGAGGTAATCCTTTGTTATTAAGTCTAGGTCCTATAAGAGTATGATTGTCTTTTAAATAAATTATTTTATTTGTACACAGGTTCACAACGTTAGAAGCAAACTGTGCTGGAATATGAAAAAATGTAATAATTTTTTCTTGGACAATTGTAGGAGACACCGAGTCGTAAGCACCTTCGATGTCTAAAAATAAGGCAGGTACATAACTATTCCTGGAAAAACTATTCTAAATGTCTACAACAAGAGTTGTTAAGGAATCTAAAGTTCCATAATCTTTCTTAAAGCCATGTTGGTTACCAAGTAAGGGACTCTGATCTCTTAGCCACCAATCTAACATAATTTTAATCATCCGTTCAAGAGTCTTCAATTTACATGATAATAATGATATAGGTCGGTAAACTTTAGCTAATTTAGGGTTTTTTTTTCCGGTTTGGGAATAGGGACGACTATAATACGCTTAAAATCGATCATGCCGTTACCCTCAATAATTATCTGGCTAAATATATTTAAAAGTAATTATTTTGCGTTATCTGGCAAATTTTGTATCGTAGAATATTTGACTGGACCATATCCTGTTGAGGTACTAACGCGATTATCAAGGGCAAACTCTAATTCAGCTATTGAAAAAGGTGTTAAGAGAAAATGATTCTGATCAGATTGGAGAGATTCAGATGGCATTACATCTACCTGATTATTTACGTAAGGTGGAGCTATTTTATCAAAAAAGTCGTCTACCCATGAGTTACTTAGAAGCGGTGGAAAGCTAACTTTTTTCCTATTCATTTTCCTTGCTTGGTTCCAAATAAGTCTAGGTGGAGTTTGTTTATTTAAATTGCACACTATTCAACCCAACTTTGTTTGGCCTTTAATTTCAGGAATTTTTTGACACGAGCATTCACTTCTTTGCATTTACAAAAATTTTCAGAAGGATTTTTTTTTTGTAGTTTATTAATGCTTTCTTTCTTTCCGCAACGGATTGATCACATTCAGAATCCCACCACGGAGGAGAAGTACTATTTCATTTAAATGATTCATGTTGGTAAACTTTTTCTTGGTATAAAAGATTTTTGCCTACTGTTTCTTCTATTATTACTTCCATTACTGTTCTACTAAGAAAAAAGGTTAAATTTAAATGGACAGATGAGTGTGAAAGATCATTTAAGCGTTTAACATAATGTGTGATTGCTATTCCTGTGTTCCGGTATCCCAATTTTTAGCAAATAATTTCAAACTGATATATTAGTAAAAATTTTTGGGATTTCTGGAATTAATTCTGTTTCTATTTTATCGAGAATATTACTTTTGCAGGTCTTTAAGAATATATTGTATTTAAAAGTGGATTATATACCAAAGAAGAATCTACTAACTAAAAACTATATTTTATTCTAGTTCTTGATGTTCACCACAAAACCTTATTTAAGATTATCAAAACTTAAATTTTTCTTATAAACTTTTTTAAAGTTTGCATAAAAACGAAAAAGTTTCCTATCGAACGCCGAGTGATGAATTAATGTTTTATAACTTAGACACGCTTTAGGTCAAGCCCTTATAGAAAAGTTTTAATTGTTCTTGGTTGTTTAGAAAAACACAAAAAAACGATAACAAGAATGGAGTTTTTAAACTTTATTTAAATATAATGACTTGTACAATATATAAAAAATACAATTTAAATAATACAAATTTAAAAGAAAATTTAAGTTTCTAAGAAAACTAACTGGTCAACCTATGGAAAATAGGTCTATGTTTACATTTTTTAAAGCGTTTGAACTAGTATGTCAAAATAAATGTAGGTAGTAATGATTTTATCAGTAATTTACTATTTTTGTTAAGAATAAGCCAAAATTATACTTTAAAGTTTATTTTACGTTATTCCACTATGTCAATGCAAAAAAATAATAAATTAAACAAATTTTTTTTATTTATTTATGCCTCAATCTCATAGGGTCATTGGCGTTGTACAATTTAGAGTTTTACAATTTATTTAGTACATTTATGATATGTAAGTATGATGTCAAATTTTTCATATCAGTTACAAGGTATCTTGTAATTTATATTGAAGTCTCTCCATGCAATATAAAGGACACTCCAGTAAAATATGGCGAACACTGAGCACAATATCACATACGTTGCACTGTAGTTCACTCTCCAGCAGATGTTTATGGGTGATGGCGGTGTGGCCTATTCTCAGACGAGATAGGATGGTTTGATGTATATGCTTATTTGGGGTTGATTTCCAAGGTAATATGGAATATTTTACTTCTCGTAGTTTAGATGTTGACTGATTCCACTTGGTCTGCCAATCATTGATTATTAAGTTCTTGATTATAGGTTTTGTATCTAGATGTGGAATGCTTTTGATTTCTACAGCTTCCGGACTCGAGATTGCTAGTTTTGCCAAGGAATCTACTTCTGCATTACCAGCAATTCCGATATGGAAAGGAATCCATACAAAGTTGATTTTTATGTTCATAGTTTGCAGTTGGCTTAATGATGATTTAATAAGTAGTAGATTTGGATGGCTAGGATATAAGTTATTTAGGGCAATTACCGAACTTAAAGAATCCGTAATAATGACAGGGTTTTTGATACTATTTTCTGTGTTTTAAAGATATTCCTAAAACGGTCTGAATTTACATAGTGGTTAACAGGATTAATAGGATTTGCCTGTATTGATGCCGCGTATGTTAGTGAAAGTTGTTTTCTTCGGAATTCTAGGGGGACTTCTCCAGCTTCACAGTGTAAACTTTTCAGTAGGGCTAGTATAAACGGCACCATAGTTCGCAAAGCACTATTTTGTATTCGAGCGAGTTATTTTATGATATATGGTTTTGCTGAATCATTAATAATACAAGCGTAGTCGAGTTTGGACCTGATCAATGACTTAAACAAATGTACATAAACAAATTTTGTTTTGTTGATTGGTAAAAAATTCTTCTAATAATTTAATTTTATCTGGAATAATAATAAAAAACGATCCTAAAAAAAATTAAAATTTAATTTTACAATTTAATTAAATAAGGGTCGAATAAACGTCAAATCAAAAGGCAGATATTTTAAAGCCCCCCCCCCAAAAAAATATCAATTTTAAAGGATTTTTCTTCACTTTTACTTGAAGTGTAAAGTCATATTAAACTAGTGGTCTCTAAGAAAGTGTATATTTCGTGTGTAGGAAGTGAAATCTCTAAAAAATCGACATGGAAGAAATTCCACCGATGCCTCCAGATAGGTGGAAAGTTTATACATAATTAGAAGAAGATGGGATGATGGAATTTGAAGCATTAAAAAAGAAATAGCAATATTAGGGTAAATGATAAGGTAACAAACAAAAAAGGCAAACAACTAGCACTAACGAGGTAGGTAACCAATTTGATTTTAATAAGGATGCAACTTTGACCCCAATTTATAAAACAGATAAATGAGGAAATTTAAATTAAGGTATCAATTTAAGATTAAATAAAAGATATAAATTAGGAGATAATGCACCATATATAGTACATATAGAAAATAAAAACGGTATATCGGAAAATTACACAGGATAGGCACGACCCGATTAATTTTACGTTCAGTGCCTGAAATTGAAAATAATATCACACAAATTACGGTAGTTGGTAGGAATAAAATTAAGGTAGAACTTAATAATTTTGCTAGTGCTAACAAAAAAAAATGAATCTGAAAATTTAAAAACCAAACAGTACGAGGTATATATTCGAACGTTTTTTACTCAAAGGAAAGGTGTTACAAAATATATAGAAAGAGATACAAGAGTATGATTTGTTATCATTAATTCAACCTAGGTTTGGAATGAGGTGCGAAGTGTTAAATGTAAAAACAATAATGCGGAAAGTGGTACAAGAAAATGGATCTACTATATATGTAAAAGCAGGAAATGTAATAGTCAATTTTAAAGGTCAGTCTATACCTACAAACGTAGTAATAGAAAAAATGATATAAGAGGTTGAAAATTACACACCCATAATAATACAATGTTTAAAGTGTTTGAGAAATTTTGCATGTACGTGTTTAACCCTGCGTTGGTCGCATGGTTAAATGAACCACTATTAGTCGCAGGTGAGCGTGAAGCTCACTTGTCATGTATATGACTTATTTTGACTTTTTATGAGTCAAAAAAAAATAGGCGTAAATATAATGATTTATTTATCAAAGCTAAAAAAAGGCAATATTTTTAACAAAATACAAAAAGGAATAAAACATAAAATATAAAGTTTGGTACATCTACATAAATAAGCATAATTCTGAAACAGCAACTAGAATAATAAAAAAAAATGACTCAGATTCAGGAACTTCGTCGCATTCACACTCTGTGCAAATGGTGATTGTATGTTCTTTACAAATTGCTCTGAAACACTTTTTTTTCTATTTTTTTTCTTGGGGCAATAGGAGCATTTTGGCCTTGCACCTGCTTGATTTTCCTCAGGAACATCTCGTTTCTGTGTCAAAGGAAGATTCAGATATTTTTTAATTTGCAAAGTTAGCAGAAATGGCAAGTTTTGGGCCGCTCTTTTTGCATATGTGGGGTAATGAGTTGTCTGGCTAAAATTTTCAGATACTTACGTCTAGGTTGGCAGGAATCTAATACATTTGTCCTAAATATAATGTTTCCATTTATTCCAGCGATGTTTAGCATAGTAAAAAAACAGTCAATTGTTGCCTATATGTGATTCTTGCCACTGAATAAAGACTCTTCAGTTGGTCCACTGAATCTACTCCCGATTTTGTTTGATTGTAAAAAGTAACTACTGCTGGTTTGCAAGCTTCACCACTTTTTTCGTCAATTTCGTCATATTCATGGAGGGTTGACAAAAGCAGGACATTCTTATTTTTTTTTGGGACGTACGAAACTAATAAACATTCATGACCAAAAGCAAATAAACTGCCACGAAATGGCCTTTCTTTAGTTGCAACAAATATTTCAGGAATTTCACGTTTGTTTTTTCTAATTGTCCCAACCAAAGTTATTTTTTTCTTTTTTAATTCTTCGGCCAAAGGAACTGACGTGAACCAGTTATCACAGGTTAAATTTCGTCCTCAATTCATAATGGGTTCACACAATCGTTTCACCACACTGACTGGACTGTGTGTCAATACAAAATAAACCATCAGGCTGCTTTCCTGCTCAAATCTCCATTTTCACAGTATAAAATACACGACTCTCAGCCAAGTTAAATATTTTTATCCCGTATTTGTTTGGTTTACTCGGGATAGATTGCCTGAAGCTGCACCTTCCACGGAAACCCTTCAGTATTTCGTCAATAGTACAGTTCTCACCAGGCATGTAGCAGGCTTGACATCTTTCTATAAATTTCTCAAATATATTTCTTATTGGAGCTAGCTTATTAAATAATTTGCGTTCAGCTCTTGTGTGAATATTATCAAAACGTAGTGCTCGAAGCAACAAATAGAAACGTTTCAGTGGCATTACCATTTTAAATAACTCTGGTGCTGTAGAATCGTTGCTCCATCGGTCATTTAGGTTGGTGTGTCGGGATTTCAAAACTCCTGCCATGTACAACAATCCAAACACTGCTTTTATTTCGTCACAGTCAGTATCTAAAACATCTCGTTCGCGTGTATAGTTGCCTCTAATTTTCTCTAGGTACAAATTTGTGCACTTCACAATTTCTTCAATGATATCATCTGATATGAGCATTTTCCAACTTTTATATGGAGTTTTAGGCATGTTTTTTGCCGCACGTTTCACTCCCGGTAGTTTGCTAATAATATTTTGCCTTCGAATACTGCTAGTTTTTCGCTCACGTTGAACTTTCCAAATGGTTTTTTGTCTCTGCCGATATATTTGGGACCATCTTCAGACCAAAACGTTTAAATAGTATATGTCGTATCATCGGCCAAAAACTCTGAGTCTGCCTCATACTTAGAACTGACTTCTACTGAATTTATGTGGCTTTGTTCATCGTCCCAATTTTGCTCTTGCGTCTGTTCAAGTAACAAATCCTCTTGCTCCAATTCTTCATATATTTTTAACAGTCTGGCCTCTTCTTTAAGATCCATTACACAATAATATTTTAAAGTTATATGATTTAAAACACAAAGTCAATATAAAAACCCAACAAAAATTGCTCTGTAGCTTTCCAAAATCGTCACGTTGTTAGTCTCGGGTGAGCTAATCGCTCATTTCTCGACATCTGCGTTTAATCAATACTTGGAATAGACTGACGGTTGCTCGATCACAATTCTGCGTAAAACATTTTATACACAATAGTAGTAGAAAGGATTACATGAGCGCAGTTGCCAATGTGAGTAAATTTGTGAAAAAATAAAATGGTGAGCGTTGCGCTCACCATGCGACCAACGCAGGGTTAATGTAGGGGAAAAGAAAAAGGCGTGAAAAATGCGGTAAAGAACATAATAAATCAAATTGTCCCAATCCGAATAATTTACTTTGTGTATTGTGCAAAGTAAAACATAGCCCTACTGACAAGGGAGCAAATTGTAAGGCAAGAGAAAAACAGGAGTATATCAAAACGATTATTAGATAGGAGTATATTAAAACGATTATGAATACTGAAAATATAATATATTAAGAAGCTAATAATAAATATAGAAAATATTATTCAACAGTAAGTAAAACACAAGAAAGTACTACCAATAAATATACAATCTATAAACGAAAACGAACAAGTAGTATTAATTCTAGTAACGTAGACAGAGAAATAATGGAAGCGCACAGAAAAATCTTGCAAAGACCAAAAGTACACAGTCAGCCTTGTTATAATTTTAACAAACCTATTTGTTATAATGAAACACAGATACAAAACGATAATCAAAGTAATATAGGAGAAATTATAGTAAACTTTATTTCAACAACTTTAAATCAGATTAATCACAATTTAGATGAAAAAACGTTGGAATTACTGAACAACAATATTTCACAATTATTATTAAACCGTGATGGCTGACATATCATTTCTTCAATGGAATGAGCGGTCAATTAAAACAAATAGAAAAAATTTTGTATGATAATAAAATAGATATAGGGCTAATATCAGAAACATGGAGATCTTTAGGACTTATGTTGTTGTCTTGAGCAATTTGTAATTTACTGTGTATTATCTTCCCTAAAGGATTTTTGGGATAAGGATGCTGGGATACAGACAGCTGAACAAGTCGGTAAAAAAAGAAGTTTTAAAATATTTAAGAGGTTTTTATGTTTAAGGGCATAGTAGAGAGCAAACAGTTTAGATATGAAAACATCTAATCTAGTTGGTAGTTAAAAAGTTAAAGTAACAAATGCACAACTGATGCCATCATTGGATTTAGAGCCATCGGTGAAAATGTTAAGGTGCAGTTAAGGTAGTCTCGTTCAGTTTCTTTTATTAGCAAGGTGTTGGTGTATTGTATAAAAAACTCTAATAAATAGGTGTTTCAATAAGGTGTTATAATGAAACACGTCTAGGATTTTCGCGTCAAAATTTATTGAAACGTTGATATTACCCGTATGTAATAAGGTTTTCCAGTACGAGGTCAATTAAAAAAAAGGTCAAGATTATTTTCGGAAAATGTATTTTCAAATTGGATATGATCCTTATTGGCAGTTATAGAAGAAGCATTAGAATGTAAGGCTGTATGAATTCCTTGATGAACTGGATGCAGATTTTGAGGTAGAAAGCGGTGACGACCATCGTACCTAGGGCTAGAACTAGCCAAAAATGAGTATGGTAGCCATTTAAAGATTAAGAAATTTCTTCCCTGTTCGAACAACATTAGGATAATTTATGATTTGTGGAACAAAAAAAAAAGACGATAGGAACTGATTCCTAGAAGAACTGTCTTCTAAGAAGGTAAGATATACGCCACTACCTTGTAAGGATAAAACATTTAACGGATTTAATTATCGGCCAGTAGAGGAAGGTGAGGTAAAATGGGATACTTGGGTAAAACGGGATAGTGCCTCTAGCGGCCTACCAATGACGTCAGCCGCGGTGAAAAATACTTATAACATTCGTCTAATTGAACGCGCCGCAGTTCAAACATCCGACCTCGTGTTTAGACCAAAATATGTGTTTTGACAGGTGCCTGATGTAATTTTCGGGTCCCACGTTTTAAGCTTTAGCTTTTCTTTTAAACGAGTTTTTGAAATAATTTTTGAATTCAGATGATGTGTAGTGCCCTGCGCATAATATGAATAAGTTTTTTGACTAAACCAACTCATATTGAGCATACAAGGTAAGTTTTTTTTTAAACAGCATGTGGGGTAAAACGGTAAATAACCGGGTGGTGTAAAATGGGATATCCCGTTTTACCCCTTATGTAAAAATTCTATAGTTAAAAGACTTTTAGAAGCAAAAAATATTTAGGAGTTTGTTTAGGGTAATATAAGAATAAACTTAGAAGAATTGTTTTTGTTTCAGATGCCTAGAAATTACCAACGAAAGACTGAGCGTCAAAAATGGTCTAAAAAATCTATGGCCAGCACTCTGGAAGCATTAGAAAAAGGAACTTGGAAAAGGAAAAGTGGATTTCTAAAAGCAATAAAAAAATATGGAGTTCCAAAATCAACATTGGAAAGAAGGTTCAAAGCAAGAAATAAATCTGTATAAGGTCATTCCAAATTACTTGGAAGCTGACTGCCTACATTTCCTCTAGAGTTGCAGCAGCAATTATTGGTAACATATGCAAAGAATATGGAAACTATGATGTTCGGTCTTACAACTCGTTCCATTCGTAGCTTGGCATATCAGATGGCAGATAAAAACAACATCAAACATCATTTCAACAAAAACACCAAGTTGGCTGGGTGGGAATGGCTTCGCGCTTTTTTGAAACGGAATAAACTTTCGCTCCGTTTGCCCAAAGCAACATCAGCTGCACGTGCTCGAAGTTTTAACAAGGAAGCAATTTCATTATTTTTTGACATTTAGGAGCCTCTTCAAGAAAAAATGTACTTTCCACCCTCCCGTATTTTTAACGTTGACGAAACCGGGATTACAACAGTTCAAGGTCGTCCATCAAAAGTGATTGAGGTCAAGTGTAAAGAACAGGTCGGCACCCTAACATCTGCAGAATGAAGGGAACCTTTTTACTGCTGTAATCTGCATGAGTGCCAGTGGAATATTTGTTCCTCCTATGATCATAATACCCAGAGTTCGTATGAAGCCGCAGTTCTCAGAGGGAGCACCGCCAGGAACCCCTTAGTCGTTACTGATAAATCTGGTTGGATGCAGCTTAACTTGTTTCAACAATGGTTTGACCATTTTCTTCATCACACTCAATCATCAAAAGAAAACCCATCTCTCTTAATCTTGGGTGGCCATAAAATCCATACACAACATATTGCTATTATTGATAAAGCACGTGAAAATGAAGTGACAATAATTTGCCTGCCTCCTCATACGAGCCATAGGATGCAGCTATTGGATGTTTCCTTAATGTATCCGTTAAGTACATTATATACGCTAGAAATAGAAGTGTGGCTGAGACATCATCCAGGGCGATATGTAACTATCTTAGAGGTACCTCACCTATTTGGAAAAGCGTACCTACGAGCATCTACTCCATTAAATGCCATTAATGGTTTAAAAAAAAACAGGAATTTTCCCACTGAATCGTACTGATTTTACCGAAGAAATGTTCGCTGCAGCTTTGCCTACTGATCATGAGCCAAATATTGAAGAAAGCATATCCAGCCCCGAAAAATGTCAATCCAAAAATGACCAGCCTGTCGAAGAACAAGTTACTCCAGAAAGACAAAATAATAAATCTTCTAAAGATTTGCTTATGGACATGCCCTCAACAAGCACTGATTATGGTCTATTTTTTCAGAACAATGTGTTCCCTTTTCAAAAGCATCACAAAAACAAATTAAGCAACAGATTAAAAATAAAGGTAAAACTGTCATACTAACAAGCACCCCTTATAAAGAAGAATTGGAGACATCTCTAGCTACCAGAAAACTAAAAGTTATTGTTAAAAATGTTAACTCAAAGACCAATATTAAGTCATTAAAGCAAAAAACCGTAAAAAAAGAGAATACTTCCAAGAAGTTTAAAAATAGTGACAGTAGTGATGAAGAATGCTTCTATTGCAACAATAGATATTCTACAGACAAAAAAGGAGAAGGCTGGATACAATGCTGCAATTGTAAAAAATTCGGACATGAGGCTTGTGCAGGAGCTGACAGCGATGATGATGTATTTATTTGCGAATATTGCAGATATCATTAAGTTGAGAAAAATGTTCGGCATTATTATTCCTATTAATATTTAAGCAAAATGTTGGGTATTAATATTCAAGCAAAATGTTCGGTATTATTATTATTCCTATTAATATTTAAGAAAAATGTTCTGTATTATTATTCCTATTAATATTGGGTTTTTTTACTTTAACCCATCGTTATTTCTTATTTAGTTAATTGCTCTTTTTCGTTCCTTTTGAATTTTTGAGTTTAAGTTGTTGTATTTTGCATAAAAATTAAAAAAATTAAACTTAAAAAAAATGAAAATTAATTAAAATAACATCCTATCTCACTTTACTCCACGGTGTATCCTGTTTTACCCACACAGTGGGGGTAAAATGGGAAATTGTATTGGTGTTAAATTTTTGCATATAACTTTTTTATACATTTATAAAAAAAAATCGTTTTGTGCTTTTGATACAAAAATAATGAGTTTTCACTGTGCCAAAATATGAGTAGCCTCCAATACATAGTTTCGGTGTTATACAGCCTCAAACGTTAAGTATCCCATTTTACCTCACCTTCCCCTACATAGAGATCAGAAAAACACCTGTCTACTAATGCTGTTAAAGTAAATCAAGTCTCCGATGCATGAAGTGCAACAAATTTTTATTTTTGCATGAAAATTAAATTGCTTTAAAAAACTTAAGTAATTTTTTTACCTAAAACAAAACGTTTTCAAAATACTTATGCGTCCCTGAAATAAGGTTTACCGTAAATTTTTTATTCTAAGAAACAAAGGATTTCCAATAATGTACCTATTAATAGGATACTAAGGTAAAAGTTTCTCTGCAAATTTAAAAAAAATGTAGGCTCGGTAGCGTGAGCGCTATAAAACTCTATGGCCGTATACTTGAAAACAAACTTGAATATATACATAATATATTCGAAAAGTTCAATCTGCTCTTGATAGTTGGTGGCTGCGAGAATACCCACTTGTATATTTACATCGTTTAATTTGTTTGAGAATTGAAAGTTTTGACAAGTTGGTCCCAACGATTATAAATTTAAATGTCGAAGTTTTTTATATAAATAGTATTTTAGATTTACCCACGACTTCACTTTTTTCCAACTTATTTTTGCGAGAATGTGAAAAACTTTTTAAACAGCTTGTTATGCCGAAAAGTTAAGCATATGTTGAACTTTATTACACCGCGATATACAGGTATACAAAAAGTTTAATGATAACAAAAAAAATATTATTGGTATCTGAATAAAAAAAAATCAATACCCAAACTTACCAGAATTTACGTCAATAAAATATATTGACCGAGTTGTAGGTGTCTGTTTCTATTTTTGTCCTATGACCTAACAAATCTGGTTCATTATTCAGTCTTTGCTTGTCTCCTGCTGGACATAGATCTCCCTCATAATTTTCCATCTGTTTGGATCTTGTGCCTCTTGGTTTAGATGGTCAGCCAACGTGTTGGTGGACGACTTGTGCTTCGGTAGACATCATCTCTTCGTCTCAATTCCAGTATACGCTTTGTCTATCTGTTATCTTTCTTTCGAAAAAATCTGTTTAATAACCACTATATACTAAAATAGGTGACTTCACACAGTTATCTTTTCTTTCAAAACCACCATATTGCATTACTTTAATTTAACAAAAAGAAAAATTACAGTTTCCTGAATATGACCTTAAAATAAGTCTCTAATTAGGTGCCACATATTATATATTTATTTCTTAAAATTAGATATTTCTGTAACTGAAAGAGAGAAATTAAACCAACGAAAAGTGACTTTATCCTTAAAATATGTATACCTTTTAAAATAAAAATAGAGCGGTTTCAGCTTTTTCATAAAATCTAATGAATATTGTCAAATAACAGATTTTAGTACGCACGGCAATTAATAAACATACTTCTACGGCTTTTTCTATATCTAAAAAATTACTTACAGTTAGTGTTTAGATTGAAATCCATGGCCTCACCTAGAACCAAAAGAAAAATAAAATTATATTTTTGGCAATTTGTTCCCTGTAATATAAACAATCTTTTCGAAAATGCATGAGGTGCCTTAAAAGGACATAAAAAAGATCAATGATTATTCCATAAAATATAAAGAGATAGTTTGTTTAACTATCAGTACAAATACAAATATAAAAATATAGAATACAAAATTAAAAAGTTAATTGTAACAACAGTGCTTTTAATTTGTAGTTATCCGTATCATCATTATAGTTTTTCGGAAGATAACTGGCATATTATTGTGCAGGTGTTGTAGTCTAGGGACAAAGGGACGTTTTGTGGCCGATTGAGGTCCATCAGATCTTACAACTGATTTTATATATTTTGACCCGCTGAATCCGAATCTTCAACATGATAATTTAAATTTTTAATTTTCTTATTTCAAAATTTAGTATTATGTTAATGAGGAGTATAGGACAATAGAAAAATGACATTTTGAGTTTTACTAAACTTATTTTGATATAATTTTCGCTAAAATACAGTAATTTGAAATTGACCCAGCTGATACCTTTAACTAGCACCCAGCGCGTTTCTCGAGCGCTACACTATTCGAAGTTTGCAATATTAGGGAGTTTTTGTAACTACCTAACGTAAAAAAGGTAAAAAAAATCAAAGTCTGTCAAAAGGTTGTCAAAATGAGTGGCAACTTTAGTTGCCACTGAGCGCTTACGGTTTGGTATTAATAAAAAAATTTCTGTCAGAAAAATGTATTATAAACTAATCGAGCTTTAACAAAACTAGAGATACATAGTATGGAAAATATTTATGAAATGTTTCAAAGTAAGTCACATGTAGGGGCACATTACATTTGTTACACAAGTATGTTGTTTTTCTTTGGCACATTTTGCACCGGCGTTCTTAGATCTCCTATAACAGCAGATGTTGAAAACGATGTATACGACCCGGGTTTAGTTGAAGAAAAACCATATTTTGTAAGAAGCTGTAATACTAGTTGTCTTCTAAATTGCAACTGTGGTAATTCGTGACCTAACAGCCTATATAGAAACCAACCTTGAACACAACATTCATCCACAGACCAAACATAGAGCGGCCACCACCATTTTTTATTGCGAATTTTGCATCTATATTGAGCAGTGAACTGATCATTTAGGTCAACACCTCTCATATAAGAATTATAGTGGGAAATGGAATCAGGCATTCTAATTATTACCTTCTTTTGTTCACGCTTACTAAATCGCTGAACATTTTTAAACGGCACTTCTGTGTTGCAATTTGACAATACTGTTACAAGAGCATTGTCATTCCATCTAATAGCTGTTAGCTTTCCGTTAGATGTGGAATGTGTCCCTCTCTCACATTTCTTAAAAGATTCTTTCGTAAGTAAATTCATCCAGTTCGCTAAGAATTTTGCTTAGTTGAGAAGATATGTTGTGGAATGCAATTTTTAGATTCCCCATGTCTCTAATAACATCTTTATCAACGTCTGTTTTACCTTGGAAGGAACACGAGAAGCAATAGTAGCAACACAGGTGCTGGTCCAAAATTGTTACGATCAGAAGAAGGATGTATTCCTATGCTTTTTAGATTACCAAAAAGCGTTTGATCGTGTCCAACACCACAAGTTAATGCAGATCCTCAAGAAAGTTGATATAGACCAAAAAGACATAAGATGCATTGAAAACTTGTACTGGCATCAAACGGCACAGTTAAAAATAGACAATTCTATATCCAAACCCATACATATAAGAAGGGGCGTTCAACAGGGATGTGTGCTTTCCCCTCTTTTATTTAACATTTATTTGGAAGCCATATTTCAAGAGTCTTTGGAGGATGCAAAGATGGGAATCAAAGTGAATGGAGTATTGATCAACAATATGCTGATGATGGTGTCTTAATTTGTGACAACATAGTCGATCTTCAACAACTTGTCACTATAATCGGAGAATACAGTAAGCGAATGGGATTAGAGATTAATACCAAAAAAACCAAATTTATGATCATCTCCAGAAACTTGGATGCACTTGAAAACTTCACCATCACACTGAGTACTAAGTCCATTGAAAAAGTGAGTAAATTTAAATACCTGGGATCGTGGCTTTTTGAAGACTGGGCATCGGACAGGGAAGTAAAATGTCGCATTGAGCAAGCTCGACAAGCTTTCGTAAAATTCAAGAAGGTACTGACTTGTTCAGAGTTCGATCTTCAACTGAGACTAAGGTTTACTAAGTGCTACGTGTGGTCAGTGCTGCTATATGGCGTAGAGAGCTGGACACTCAAAACAAGGGGTTATAAACAGATTAGAAGCTTTCGAAATGTGGCTCTATCGCCGTATCCTAAAAATACCATGGACAGCGAAAATCACAAATATAGATGTCCTTAAAAGAATAAACTAAGAACGCCAACTTTTCGAAACCATTAAGAAAAGGAAAACGGCGTATCTAGGTCATATCATGCAAAATGAAAAATACCAGTTCCTCCAACTTATAATCGAGGGTAAAATTGAAGGCAAGAGAGGAATGGGACGCAAGAAAATATCCTGGCTCCGAAACATAAGGCAATAGACAGGGATTAACGACATACAATCTCTGATACATATAGCAAGAAATAGAGAATTAATGGAAAATGTGATCGCTAACATCCATTAGTGGATTTGCATCTGAAGAAGAAGAAGAAGTTTTGCCTTGCAATTCTTAGAAGGCACAGATTAAAGCGAAATTATGAATTTGGTTTCGAAAATTAGTTTACGGATTTCATCCAATTTGCTATTCTATTTTCTCGCAACGTTCCAGTTCCTCCCAAATCTCGTTAAGACACTTCTTCAAGTAAGGATACAGAAGTGAATAAATTGTCAAAATATAATTTAGTTCCGCTAGAAACGTTGGCATATTCAGCAAGTTCTAGTACTACATTTCCTCCTTGTCCGGGTCCAGTATCAGGAAGATTGGAACCGCAGTATGGTTCAGCGTGAGATAAAAATTCATTCGGGTTTGCTAAAACCCACAATTTAAACCCAAAACGAATAGGTTTGCCTCGTATAAATTGTTTTGTAGGATGATGTCCACAATACGGGACTATGCTCTCATCTATAGCAACTGAATTTAGAATTGGTACTTAAATCAAACAGAGGACGGACCTTGTAAAACCGGTAAGTATTCATTTTCGAGTTATCATTTTAATGGAGATACCGTAATATGTCTTCGAATCGACGTCTCCGCATCGCTTCTGCAACTATAGCTACCTTGCAGTCAGGTTCATTCTGCCAATACATCCGCTTACTCGGCAGTTGGTGGTAACCAGACAATAAGATTATTCCGATGAAGATAAAAATTTTATCATAAGTTACATTTAAGCTATGCATTCCTTTTTTCCCGACATAAAGATTAGTTTATGTCATTATATGTTCCATTAAAGTATCCGTAAAAAAGTATTTGAAAGCTTAAAGCGGAGAATTTACTGAGTTTTTCAAAAAATCTAAAGTTGATAGGCCAGAGGGTATAGTAATAGCAGGTATATTCCAACTGTTTTCTTTATGCTGAGACCAAACAGTCTTTGCAGATTCAATTACTTTTCGCTTTTTGTTACCAATAGGTTTTGAAGTACCTGGTTGTGGCAAATTAATATTTTTCTCATCCAAACAGATACTTACTTGTTTGTTTTCAATAGGTTTTGAAGTACCTGGCTGTGGCAAATCAATATTTTTGTTATCCAAAGATATATTTACTGTACTCTCTGAATAATTCTCAGCAATTTCCTCATCCAACTCGACAATCGTTTGAGATCTGAGAATTCTACCTAGTAGATGATTCGGATTTCCTTCAGTTTTGTCATCTGATAAATCTAAATCTTCGTCAGTACCAGCTACAGCAGATTCGATAGGAGGAACTATTCCTACAGACCGGATTCTTCTAAAAAAAACTTGATCCGTAATTTTCTTCACAAGCTTTCATAATCTCATCTACGCTAAACGTGTTATCTTCAGACCTAAAAGAAAAAATAAATCATTCTAGTGCTCAGTGGCAACTAAAGTTGCCACGTAAATTCAGTGTACCATAATTATGTTATAATTCAATGAATAGTAATTTTTTTTAGATCAGAATATGTAATAACCCTTTAGTTTATAATGAACTGAATATGGACAGAAAATATAATAAATTAACTAAAAAATACTTACATTGTTTAGGACTAAGTTTGGTTGCTGCAAAACTCTGATATTGAAATAACTACTAGCGAGCATCTGACAAGTTTAGAAGTAAAGTTGTAAGTTAGAAATACATGTGGACATGCTAAAAATTATATACCACCTAAAAATAGACCACACAAAATACACATGAGATTTTATGGCTGTTGAAAGTCAGTATACCAAAGTTGCCACTGAGCGCTAATGGGTCTTAGGAGCGAATGCAGGAAAAACAGTTTTTTTACCTTTGCCGACAATTCATTTTATCTATTTATCCAAAATTATATTATCTATAATTGGCAATAAATTTGCATGTTTTATTTATTAGCTGTTTATTACTAACCTCTAAGAATAAAAACTAGGATTATATACAGGGATGAGTGCCTTAAGAACCAGCAAAATAACGCAAAAGATAGAAAACATAATCCGTTGTGAAATAAACAGAGATGCAAGTAGTAGAGGTGAGAAATTATCGATATAAACCTATAATTTACTTTACATTACATTAGATCTATCGAAAGTTTCCCACCTTTAGACGTTAGCTTATGAGCTAGTTGACTTCAGTCATAGTAATACGTATCACATAATGTAAGTAAAAACAGTTCAAGTACGAGTATGTTTTTATCCAAAATTAAAGTATTGATCAATAATAAACTGTGATTTGAGATGTCGCATACACTCTTCTCAATACAGAATTATCATAGCTTGTTATTCTGTATTTATCAAATTACTAGTAATTAAACTGTTTACTTACATTTGCTTTATTGCCTTCAATCAGTTTTTACTTTATGCGAGTTTTAAAAAATGTTAATGTTCGACGTCATACTTGTAATATTATGACTGAAGTCAACTAGCTCATAAGCTAACGTCTAAAGGTGGGAAACTATCGATAGTCCTAATGTAATGTAATGTAAATTAGAGGTTTCTATCGATAATTTCCCACCCCTACTACTTTCATCTCTTTTTATTTCACAACGTATTATGCTTTCTATCTTTTGCGTTATTTTGCCGGTTCTTAAGGCACTCATCACTGTATTTGAGATACAATAGGACCTTGAGTAACATAGAAAGAAAATAAATAAATTCCGAAGCCCATTTAAGACTTTACATTATTACAAAATGACTTTGCTTTACGAAAGAGTAGGATTTACTTTTTTTACTTAAGTATTTTTGTTATTAAGATTAATGAACAAGAAACAATTATCACAGCGAACATTCTGTAAAAATGGCACTAATTTGTATCCTTCGAAAACGCCTCGAGTCTTGTAATCATCTTTTCTCTTTTTCCAGATTTTCGTGGCTCATTTAAAAGGAAATGAAGTTAAATCGTTTTTGCTTGACCTCTATATCAGCGGAAAGTATTTTAAAAATAAATGGGCTAACGTTGACTCTAAATTGCTGGAATTTATATTTTGGGTCATATGTATACAATAAATTACTTAGATTGATATAATTAAATTTACACTTAATCAGATTTTGAAAACATTCGTAAATTGTTTTTAATTTTGATGATTTATTTTTGTACGTAATACACACCGCTTATCGAATTAAATAGTGCCGTAACACAAAGAAAAATTAAAAATAAGGTTTTTGTCGCAAATGACTTTAAAATGCGGTATCTTCGAACAGCATTAACGTTGTAACTGTAGTGTCACAAATAACCACCTGGAGCGCATTGTGTCGTTATGGCCTCGAGAATTTTCTGTTGAAACCCAGTCTGCTAAACTGCCACAAGCTAGTTTGTCCGTGACCACCGACAAAACTGAGGATGCACATGGAGAGTGAAATAGTGCCATAACTCTGCTGTACGTCACTGGTAAGCTGTTTTCGTTCATAAATATTGCCTTATTATGTAATGATGCGTTATTGATATGGTGTTAGTATCAATAAAAATATACGAAATGGAACATTATTATTGCCTTAAGTTTGTTACGGCACTATTGTGGTCCGAATTATTGCAAAAAATGGCAAGTTTTTTTTAAACAGTGTCATATTTTATGATATGGCACTGTTGTAGACTGATATGACTGGATTCTATGTAGCAAGGTTGCCACAACTGCCTAAACAGGGTGATGTGTCTTTATAATTGTTTGTAAAAACCAGACTATTATTACTCATTCTACCTTGACATTGAAATATTTAATTGTTTATTTCAGATTGTGTATTTGACATTGACATCAACTTGGTGCTTGGAGTAGCCTAGCAGATCAATTCCTATTTTTTAAAGATGCATCAGCATAAACCTATAACCATACCAATAAACTCAATGGGTGCATTAATGCTTAAACTATCGAGAAAAGACGCAGCTGCTGCCTACAAAGTAGTGAAACAGAAAAAAGACAAGCCACTACTTTCCCCTACGAGTAAGTCTGCAAGTAGCTAGTTAATCTACCTAGCCTTTCTTCTAATTGTGAGCTTGCTACACGTGGAAATACTACAGAAATCTTTTTTAGACCCAAATGTATAATGTTATTATGTTATTATGTATTATGTTTTGCTTCTAGGGGTTAAAAGTGATTATCCCGATGAAGCAGGACCTGGATACATCTAGTGTCTAGAAGACGTGGCTGTAACACAGCATGCTGAACCAATATTTCTTCTGCGATCGGGAGAGTGCCTAATTCAAGAGCAGGATAAGTACCTAATGAACCGTAACGAGACCTTAAGTAACCTTAAATAGTTCTTCTGTAATCTATGCCAATTTGGGGAATGTAGCGCCCTTCCCCTCAGAAAGTGTTCAAAGGTTTGTTGTTTCTTTTGTATGAAAAATGCTTTCAGAACAAGAAAGTAACGTGTCCATTTTTATTACAAAATGTCAAGTAGTTTAGGAGATATTGCAAAAAAACAATTTTTATTTTGTAACTTTAAAGGGCTGTAACTTTTTTTGTGTACACTTTTGTACTAAGGTAAGTTGGATTCAATCAATTTATTTTTGTCCCCGGAATGCGTGGGGATTAATGACATACCTTTTTGAAACACCCTGTATAAAAACATTCCTTTAACTGAGATATGGAATACTATAAGTTCCATTTACAATAAACATCATTGAAGAAGAAAACCACAATGACACGAGAGCTTTATTTAAAAAGTTCTTCATAAATTGACTTCATCTGTTTCACGTCCAATTTTTAACGACATCAATCAATTTAACTTATACCGAGATTTGGACTTTCAAAAATTTTTAGCTTTTTGGAATTAGAATTAGCTTTAAAAAAAATCAAAAAATACGGCACATAGACTTGACAGAAAATGGTAAACTTCTTCTTTTAGATTGTTTTTCATGATTAATAATTAAAAAAAAAAGTATTCAGATAGTCTTAAAAATATCATAGTGTGTCTTCTAATTAAACCTAAAAACCAACCTGACTTATCTTCGTCCTATCACCCTATTTCATTATCATCATATATTGCAAAAACTTTTCAAAGACTTTTCCACTTTTACCAATACCAAAAATCAGTATGGATTTCGTAGAAGCATAGATACAATTGACACAATCTCCCATATAGTTCTAGACGCATAATTGTATTATCATAAAGTATTTACGTTTTATGTATTTTTGTAAACCTTAAAGGGATTTTGATGTGGTACATTTGGAAATACTATATTAAAAAATGGTGGCGTTAGGTATAAAAATACAAGAGTCTTTATAAATATTAAAGTAAAGCTTATACACTGGCGTTGTATTACTTTTTTCTTTATAGTAAAATGCTGCGACTGTGTGTATTGCTAAGCCAAGCTTTCGACATCTTCTTTGATGTCTTCTTCAGGGCTTCCGAGGTCTCAGTCTCCCGAGCCCATAGACACTACTACACTAATCACTAATCAATGCATTACTGGTATCGCAATATCGCAACGATAAACCTTTGCACCTTTATTTACTTGAGCTAAAGTTTTGTCTTTGCGTCCATCAAAGTAAAACCCACGTAGTTTAATCGTCGAATGTTTTTGTAATCTCTGAATATTGGAGCGAGATTTAAGCCTTACTTTTTTAACTTTATTTTTGTCGATAACGCTAGAAGAGTCCGCTTATGTAATTGTTCCCATATCGGTTAAAACGACGGATGCAAGAGCAGCTGCACATCTATTAGATTTGCCGTGTCTGTCATATATTTTTGCAAAAGTTTCCAACTGAAATCTCATTTGATTTTTGTTGACGTCTTTAGAGGTTGAAGGTACAAAAACATCATCTTGAAACGTAACATCATCAACATCAATAATAAAATTATTTGATTCTAAACTGGAAGAAGAATCGAATTCAAGTACTGGATTAATATCATCCTCATTAACTACGGTATCCTTCTTCTTTTGTCGTTGTTTTCTCTGAATATATTTTCTTGTTCTCTCTCTATCAACCGAGCGTATCACCATTTTTCTTGGACCTCTTTGATCTAATAAAAATTCTCGTTCATCAAAAGACACTTATAGAGATTTGCTACAAAGGCAATTCAGTAGAGTATTACATTTGCATGCTGAAAGAACGAAAATAGTTTTACTTTTCTCCTGAAAGCATAGAATTTTATTTTGGTAAGACTTACTGTTTTGCCTGCTCGGAAATGGCTTCATAAGCTTGGTGTATTTGTCGTGGTAGGATTTTAAAAGTTGAATTATTCTTGAACGTGAAACTATTGGAATAAGTATATATATATATATATATATATATATATATATATATATATATATAAAGAAAGTCAAAGACAGTAACGGGTTACTGGTAAACAAACACCGTTGAAGGTAACCAGGAACGATCCAATGCTAAGGAAGCAATAAAAATCGGGTGATTGATGGATTCGACCGTTACTTGATGGAAATTCATTTTATGTAAAAATAAAAACACTGAAAACTTTGATTTTGAACAATAGAAACAGAACAAAATCAATCCATAAATTTTTTAGATTTAAAAATTACCAGGCTTAAAAACAAACATGACTTCTCCATATTTCATAAACCTACCCACACTGACACGACTATTTACAATTCATCATCCCATCCCACACAACATAAACTGGCAGCCTATCATAGTATGTTACATAGATTAACAGCAATTCCTATGTCAAAATACAATTTTGAGACAGAATTAAATATCATTAAGCAAATAGCAATAAACAATGGATACAACGAACAAACAATTAATAAAATGTTAAATCAAAAACTACACAAGAAAGCCCTGAACTTAGTATTTCCACCACCAGAGAAAAAACCCAGTACCTTCTGCTCGATTACATATACAGGCAAAATATCAACAAAAATAGCCAAACACATAAAAAAGAAAGGAATAACACCAGCTTTCAGAACAAATAACAACCTAGGCAAATATATTAAAAACAATAAGAGCCAACATAAAAAACACTTACACAGTGGTGTGTACAAACTTAAATGTGGCGACTGCCCAAAAACTTACATTGGTCAAACAGGTAGAAATTTTAATAAACGAATAGCAGAACATAAAAGGGCTTTCAATAATAGAAAAACAGATTCTACATACGCACTTCACCTTCTAGATCATAATCATTCTTTTAATGACGAATTTAAAATTCTACACATTCAAAATAAAGGCCTTAAGCTATCTTTGTTAGAATCTATGGAAATCAACAAGTTAAAAAACACAGATATAATTCTGAATGACCAGCTTGAGACAAACAGTTCTCCCCTCCTCAACTTATTTCATTAGAGACTATAAAGTGTAAACCCATGCCAAAAACAGATCACTTAAGAAAGGCAATCAGCCGAAACAGCTGTAGTGATAAGAATTTAAAATAAATTTTGTGAAAGTTTGGAAAACAAAGTTTTCAGTGTTTTTATTGTTATACAAAAAACGGGTGCTTCTAAGTGAGTGTCTTTTATTAAAAGTCACGCTTTCGCCTCATAATTTTGGGCTTTACCAGAACTTGCTGTAATGGAAAAACATTCGTTACAATATCATAATTAAATATGTTATTTTAATCTTACCTTAATATCGACACTATCTCTTAGTGTATAATAAAATTGACATGGACATACACATATTTTTAAAAACAAAGCAAACGCATCTCCCAACCAGAGGAAAAGTGTCAAACAAGGCCTTTATTCAATATTTAAAGTTATTTGTCAAAAATGCCGGCCACATGGTTATAATAAAATAACTTTAAATATTAAATAAAGGCCTTGTTTGACACTTTTTCTCTGGTTGGGAGATGCGTTTGGTTTTTTTTTTTAAATATGTGTAGGTTCATGTCAATTTGATTATGCACTAAGAGATAGTGTCGACATTAAGGTAAGATTAAAATAACATCTTTAATTATGATATTGTAAAGAATGTTTTTTCATTACAGCAAGTTCTGATGAAACCCAAAATTATGTGGCGAAAGCTTGACTTTTAATAAAAGACACTCAGAAGCACCCGTTTTTTATTGCTTCCTTAGTATTGGGTCGTTCCCGCTTACCTTTAACCGTCTTTATGTATATATATTATATATATATATATATATATATATATATATATATATATATATATATACATATTGCCAAGTGACATAACGACGGAATAGTTGGAGAACAAAACTAGGAACGAAGTGTTTAAGAAAGAAGTTTAGTGAAAATAATATTTTACTACCACCTATATATTTATTATAATAGTAGTCAATAACAAAATATTTCTGAATTTCTAAAACTAATGTGATTTGGCTAATAAGATTCTATATGGGTATAAAACAATATACAACTAATTAATAAACCATTCAACCATATGTACCTATATATATTTACTCTCAACCCAATATCCCAATATAAAAATAAAACAATTGTGTAAGATTTAGTAATATATGTTTTGCTGTATAAAATGTTTATTTACTACATCTATTATAACACCCTAATTAAAGATATATTATTAACGTTCGCAACTATAATCTTCGTAAACGTCTAGCCAAGTTCGCCCGGAAATTATAACTAGGATTTCTGTCGAGACAAATCGATTTTGTCAACTTCGGTCTACTAATTTTATTAACAAAATTATTTTCATCATCCTCATCAGCAGGATGTTTCTTGTTCGCTGATTGTTATTACGACATAATTGTGGGCGACGGAGAATATGATTTTCGCCACGTAATAAACTAAATTAGTTCATTTCGGAGCCGTTTCTATAACTATAAGTTTTGGTAGGCTGATTTATTTGTGAAAAAGGAAAACAAGACTTATGTGTGTTTATTTATTTATTTGGCGTACGAACTAGGTTGCTGAAAAATCTTATATTTTAAGATAAAACGACTTAAAACGTATGTACGGTAAAATAGTTATAAACAGAGACTACAAGAACATTCGACGATTAAACTACGTGGGCTTTACTTTGATGGACGCAAAGAAAAAACTTTAGCTCAAGTAAGAAAAGGTGCAAAGGTTTATCGTCAAACGATCATGGAAGAACACATAACACTTGTACAGAAGCCTGGATGCTAATATTGTTTCTCCGCTGTCCGGACATGTTTCTCCGCTGTCCGGTACATCCGAAAATCTTCCATTATTCAATTCCTAATAGAAAATTTAATCGCATTACAAGAAATTGAAGCTATAGGATGTGACGGAATTGTCGTAAATACTGGCGTTAAGGGTGGTATAATACGATTATTAGAATAACATCTTAAAAAACCGCTTCAGTGGTTTGTATGCCTGCTACATGCAAATGAGCTACTCGTTCGACACCTTTTTCATCATCTTGATGGAGATACCTCTGGAACTAGAGGATTTTCAGGTCCTATTGGTAAGAAATCATTACAATGCGACCAAATGCTAATCGTTGGTTTTAAACCAATTAAAGGTAATTAACCCACGATTCCCGAAGGTATTTTGAAAGAGCTTAGTACAGATCAAAAGTATTTGTATAAAATGTGCCACGTAGTATAAAATGGCCAGTGTACTACCAGTGTAACAGATCGAAAACCCGGACCCCTGGCACATTCAAGGTGGGTAACAACTGCCAATCGCAATCTTCGGCTCTGTGTATCGAGTATCATGCCACCAGTGAACTTAATCTCAGTCACAGAATATATTATGAAGGTATACGCTCCAATGCGGTTCAACATAAAATCCCAACCGACATGTAAATATAGTGCAAAATATATTTTTAAAACCATTCAGTTATCTCGGTATTTAAATTATAGCGAATTAAGAGCTTTAGTCGACGCTGTAATTCAACGAGCTGCATATTTTGGTCATTGTGAAAATATACTTTTAAGCATGATATCGGATGAACCACTCCATATGCGGGAACTTGGATTGCGCCTCATAGAGTAAGAGTGTAACCTTACATAACCACCTATCTTCTCTAGAGTTTCGAATGACGATCTGCGAGATTTTATTAAGAATCCGGACTTGGACCCTTTTAACATTGAGAAATATCACTTCCACACATAATGTGTAGAACGATGTGTCAAGCTTGTGGCAGAAGCTTGACACATCGCTCGAATTGATTCCAGAAAAACCATGCCTCACTTTAACACGAAATCAGAATACATCTTCAAATAGAATTGTTTTACCATATTTTTGTAAATACACCATTTTAAATTTATAGTATTTTTTATATATTTTTTTTTATTTCAGTATTAAAAAAACGTTGATGACATCAGAGAGACAGAAGGAAAAGTTGGGCTATTTTGTTATAAAAAAATGGTGGAGCATATTTTTCTTAACTGAAATTATTAATTGCCTTTTGGAACCAGAAAATATTTTCCAGTTTAAACCGAATATATTTATTCAACTTTTAAAAGGTATTACATTTCCGTTACAAAGAAAAATGCGCCTGTTAATGTATTCTTTCTAATTTTGAGTGCCGTGGGGGGGCAGAAAATATATTTTTATTTCAACGCAATTTTACTAAAATACTAAATAGTGTGTTAGGCAACTTTTGTGAGGTATTACATTTTCGTCTCAAAATAAAAATTATTTACGAAATCTACCCAGGCAAATTGAGATCCCGAACTCGAACGGAACTGTTTCACTCTTGATGATGGCTCCAAAATGGGTGCCGAAACGTCGAGTTTTCAATTCTCAACGCGGTTCTTCCCGAGAACTTAGTAATTTTCATTCATCTGACCGCGGAAATTTATCCGAACATATATATATATATATATATATATATATATATATATATATATATATATATATATATATATTTTTATGTATATATATATATATATATATATATATATATACCCTGCGCTCTGGTATACATAATACATACATATATATACACTGGTAAATCAAATAATTTTAATGTTTCGATTTTTGTGCTAATATATTATTGTTACCCCGGTATATTGTAAAATTTATCGAAAGAACGGTAAAAAATGCTGATGTTTTTATCATTTTTTGCAGAAAAATTAAAAACGTGCTAATTGTGCTTCATTTTATTTCGAATTTAGTTGGGTTGGATTACGTTGTGCTGAACGTTTAAAGGGGTTTTTCAAGTTTATTAAGTGTTTCTTCTTTGAAATGAACCACCAGCAGCAAGAAACTCGAAATTTGTCAGAAAGTGACTGTTTTAGAATCGTTACTCTTTGCGAAGAAGGATACACTCAAGTAGAACTCGCTGAACGTTTTAACGTCACCCAGTCAACCATTTCAATAGTGTTAACACGTTTTTCTGTTACTGGAAGTAACTCGAGAAGACCCAGTCAAGGCCGTAGAAGGATTAAAAGTCCTAATTAAAACCGGTTTTTGACACTTCGTATACTGGGAGACAAAGGTTTGTTACCAGTATTTCTCTACAAAATGAATTTTTGGATCGTTATAACTTTAGAATCAGCCAAAATACGATTAGAAGAAGACTTGCCGAAAACGACCTACACCTTGGAAGGGCACCGATTGGCCCATTATTGACCAGAGACCATAGAAGGCCAAAGATTGCATTTTGCTCGTGAACATGTTGATTGGAATAATGACGATTGGGGAAGAATATTGTTCACCGATGAATCCAGGTACTGTCTTTTTTCTGATGACAGGAAAAACCGAGTGTATAGAAGGCCTGGGGAACGCTACGCACAGTGTAATACCTTAGGGACTGTAAGTATGGCGGCGGCTCAGTAATGGTTAGAATAGATCGCGGTCGGCTTACATCGCAGAGGTATATAACAGACATTTTAGAAGAGCATGTCATGCCATTTGCACCATTTATTGGGGATAATTTCATGCTTATGCAAGATAATGCCAGACCACACACGACAAGAATTGAGCAGCGGTATCGTCAGGAGGTTGGAATTCCTGCCATGGATTGGCCTGCGAAAAATTCTGACCTCAACTCAATAGAACATGTTTGAGACATCATAGGCAGACGACTACGACAACTACCCAATGCACCAAATATATTAGATGAACTGTTTTTGCGGTTGGTTGAAATTTGGGATCAAATTGATCAAGAAGAAATCAGAACGATTATTCTCAGTATGAGAGATCGTTGTCAAGCAGTAATAAATGCCAGAGGAGGCAATACTCGATACTAGTACACGGTACTAGTATTTTTTTCAACTTTAAAAATTTCAATTTCGTCATTAATTTATAATGTTAGTTTGTTTAGATCAGTTGTTTGTTTAGATGTTTGGATTTATGTTATATTGTTAATTTCAATACATTTTTTGTAAAAAAAGAAAAGTTTTTTATTTAAGATGTTCTAAAAGAACAAACAAAAATTTTTTCATTACAACTCAAAATAAGAATTTTAAAATTATGCGTTAATTTTGGAGCGCAATATATATATATATATATATATATATATATATATATATATATATATATATATATATATAGAGGTAATAAAAATTGACAGGTTACGACTAGGTCATAAAATACTAACTCATTCTTACCTATTTAATAAAGTAAATCCTCCTATTTGTGGGTTTTGTAATAAAGACCTAAGTGTGTCTCACATACTAATGAGTGTAACAAACACAACAATATAAGAACTAACCATAATCTTGCAACTAACTTCACGTCTCTTTTAAAAAAAGACTGTAATTTGGTAAATGTTATAAACTTTTTGAAGAATGTAGGTTTATTTCATCAGTAGTAATAGTAATGCAAATATATTTGTAGAGCAATGTGATATAACTTATGCAGCTAATAACTTTTAATAGTTAATGCGAATAAATAAAACAAAAAAAGTTTTGTTGCTATAAATATAAGATCATTAACTTGTATAGGGTATGTATTTGTGTGATTTTCATTTTAAAATTTCACGTAAATTTAAAAGGGATACGCCATTGTATATTCTCTCCCTTGGGGACTAATTATGAATTTGTGAAAGAAAAGGGAAAAGAATGTGTCACGGCCACAGGCAAGTGTCAACATAGATGGGTAGGATGATAGCCCTAAGAAGGGATTCTCTATTGTACTGCGATGCCATCTTTGAAGGACGGGACGCTACGTTATGAGTCAATCCCGTCGCGTTTTATTGTATTTGACTCGATGAATGGGATGTCTAAAAATGTTACAGATTAACTTTTAGAAGGAAAGAAAAACTTCTTGTCAGAATCTAAATGTGTTCCTGATTTAAAATGTCGCACTAGACGTGTACTGGAAAATTGTACTTACTAAAGAGCATAGATTTTAGATTTAGTTCTTACACCGCAAGTTTTTTATGAATATAAATCTAACTGTAATTTAAAAAATTTATAAAAATTATTGTATGTTAAATTAACACGTTCCTGGACAAAGCGGCATATGCTGCTTTATGTACAGTAAAAGGGAGGCATATGCCATGAATGGACCAAAAATATTGAAAAGTGAGGTGATAAAAGCTATAGATGAAACGAAAGATGGGAAAGTAACAGGATGCGATGAAATACCAGTCGAATTTTTTAAAGTTTTTAACGAGAACAACCTGAATGTAGTATTAGAACTGTTTAATAAGATATACGATACTGGTCAAATTTCATCAGACTGGTTGAAATCTACATTTGTGCCCCTTCCCAAGAAATCGAATTCTAAGACGTGTAGTGAATATCGCCTTATAAGTTTAATGAGTCACACCCTTAAAGTATTCTTGCGTATTATCTATTCCAGAATACGAGCAAAATTAGAACACAGCATAAGTAAAACACAGTTCGGTTTTAGATGCGGTTTTGGAACTCGAGAGCCGCTCTTTGCAATACAAGTCTTGATTCAAAAATGTCTGGATCAACAGAAATATGTTTACGCCTGTTTTATCGACTATGAGAAAGCATTCGATACTATCAAACATGACAAACTTATATAACTATTACATCTTACAGGACTTGACACTAAAGACATCCAGATTATAAAAAATCTATATTAATCCAGTAAATAAGGCAAAAAAGATGTCAAACCTCGGAATGAAAGATAATAAGCTGAAAATTTGCATACGTCTTTATTTTGATGGTATAAAACTTACCTCAAAAGTCTCATATAATCACGTGTCCGCGATTTAAGATATTTAAGGTCAAAGGTCACGAAAATGAGTTTTCTGCAAATATCTCGTTTCCCTTACACTTTATGACATTTAAGGTGGTAAGGAAAATTGTAGAATGGAAAATTCTCTTCAATTTTTGTCTCAAGTACTTTTATGTACCTTCAACCCTTCTTAAGATAGAGCCCAAAGAGTGGGGGACCGCTTACCTGTGTATACGGTAACGCGAAGTCAGCCAGTAGGATTCAATAAATAATAAGTTATATAGTTAATTATTCACTTAAAATACTATTATTATCATTAAATGTTTATTATTTATTATTTAATAAACTATATTTATAGATATTAATTATAAATACCCTCATTCTAAGAAACACATCTTATTTTTACACGCGTTTAGTGGATGTGATACGACTTCTGCGATTTATAGGAAAGGTAAAATATCGTTTATTAAACTGTTCGAAAAAAAATCACCATTTACATTAGTCACCTCAACTATTTCAACAAAAAACTGCTCTGTACAAGAATTATTTGAAAATGGAGTACGTATTTTCTTAGCAGCGTATAATGCTCCAACATCAGAAGACGATATAGACTCTTTTCGATACACCCAGTTCATCAAATCAACAAGACTCAACAAACCAGTGTAGTTATCAAGTCTTCCACCTTCAAGTGCAGCAGCTCGTCAGCATATCATTCGTGTCTATTATCAGACCCAAATTTGGTTGGGAAATAATTTAGAACCCCAAGAATTCGGCTGGGTAATGCAAAATGAATTTCTGGAACCAATAACAACATTATTACCGCCAGCACCAGAAGAACTGCTGAATACAATATTTTGCAATTGCAAGAAAGTTTGTGGTTCTAATTGCGGATGCAGGAAATCAGGATTGCAATGTACTTTAATTTTTGGGCAGTGTAATGGACAATCATTTCTAAACGCTTCATCAACTTGATGATTTCAATGAAGAAAGTGAATATGCACCTGATATTCTTGAATATTTTTATTCTGATACTTTAATAAACGAGAATGATGATGATGAATCCGATATTGAGCAGTCAGAGGAAGAAGAAGAAGAAGAAGAAGAAGAAGAAGAAGAGGACGATGAAGAAGAAAATTAATACCAAAACATTAACCATACCATAATAAAAGAATATATATTATTGGATTAATAAATAAATATATAATTTAAAAAAATAATAAATATGATTTTTTCAGTATTTAATTAAATATAAAAATGATTATTGTTGAATTCTGCACTTGATCTTAATTTATCGTATATACAGCTGTTAAAAATATCATTAAAGTTTATTTGAAATATTTCATTTAATATTGTATGTTTGTTAAAAATAAAATAAATATTATATAAAAAATATATATTTTATAATTAATATCTATAAATATAGTTTATTAAATAATAAATAATAAAAATTTAATAATAATAATAGTATTTTAAGTGAATAATTAACTATATAACTTATTATTTATTGAATCCTACTGGCTTCAATGTATACATTGAAGTGTATATTCGTTACCGTATACGTAGGTAAGCGGTCCCCCACTCTTTGCGCTCTATCTTAAGAAGGGTTGAAGGTACATAAAAGTACTTGAGACAAAAATTGAAGAGAATTTTCCATTCTACAATTTTTCTTACCACCTTAAATGTCATAAAGTGTAAGTCGCGGACACGTGATTATATGAGACTTTTGAGGTAAGTTTTATACCATCAAAATAAAGACGTATGCAAATTTTCAGCTTATTATCTTTTATTCCGAGGTTGCATCCTTATTTTACCGGACTGTATTGGAATTAAACAGCCCACATGAAGAATGGACATATAGTTAGTGAAAACGTAACCATTTCGAGAGGGGTTAGACAGGGCTGTATTCTTTCGCCACTGCTTTTCAACCTGTACACGGAACAAATATTTCTAGATGCACTGGAAGAGTACAACGAGGGCATCAAGATTAATGGCGTACCAATAAGTAATTTTCGATATGCAGATGATACTGTTATACTGGCCGATAATATCGAAGATTTAGAGATGATGCTAAATAGAGTAAATACAATTGGCAACCAATTTGGACTGAAGATCAGTAAAAAGAACATTCAACATATCGACCTGAATATTGAAGCCGCACGTTTTGAAAGAGTACACCGATTTAAATATCTGGGATATACAGTAAATGATAAGTGGGACCCAGATATAGAGATAAAGATCCGAATTGAAATAGCAAGATCCAAATTCATCAAAATGAGAAAGCTCTTAAGAAACCGCCATCTAAGCGTTAACCTCCGATGGCGCGCCACGAAATGCTACGTACTCTCTACGCTACTTTACGGAGTTGAAGGGTGGACGTTAACAGCAGCAACTATAAAGAAGTTAGCGGCTCTAGAAATGTGGCTGTATCGACTGTTTGTTCAGGCTGTTAAGCCGTTGTCTTCTGAGACTATTTCTCGACGTTTCGCCAACACTAGGGGTTGGCATCTTCTGGAGATATTACTGCTTCGCTTGTAACCTGAAATTACGCCCTATTGTGAGCTCCATAGGATCTCCGTCTTACAGCCTTGCTAAACATTTGGCCGATATTTTACAACCACATATAGGAAAAAACGATGCCTTTGTAAAAGACTCAGCCCATTTCAATGAGAAAATCAAAGAAATCTGACATTCTTGTTAGCTTTGATGTTGTTTCCCTATTCACAAGAGTTTCCCTAGAAGATATTTTGAATTTAATTGAGGAACTAGTTTCCAAGGGTATGATGAAACGTATATTATACCGTATTTGCCTCACTACCACCTACTTTTCATGGGAAACCAAATTTATGAACAGATAGATGGAGTAGCAATGGGAAGCCCACTTAGCCCGGTCGTAGCCAACCTTTTCATGGAGCATTAAGAGAAGAGGGTAATGGACTCAACATACAGGCCAACTGAACGATTTCCTGTCTTATATAAACACACTACATCCAAATATTCAATTTACGATGGAAACAGAAAAACATCAACAACTAGCGTTCCTAGATGGAAACAGAAAAAGATCAACAACTAGCGTTCCTAGATGTATTAGTAAATCGAAAGGGAGGTTACTTAGAACATAAAGTGTATCGAAAATCTACACACACGGACAGATACCTCAAACAGGAACTCAAATCATCATCCAAGCCAAAAACAAGGTATCATCAAAACTCTGGCGGAGAGGGCGAAAAGGAATTGTGAACCACAGCATCGCCAAAGTGAAGTTCTTCATATTGAAAAAGCGCTCACCTCTAATGGTTATACCAGAAGAGAAATACATAAAGCGATGAACAACATCTCTAGAAGAAAGGACGAAGAAACAGAATGTAAAGGCAAAGCGTTCTTGTCCTGTATATCGGGGGCAACGGACAGAATTGAGCGAATACTTAAAAAAGCCAACGTAAAGACCATTTTCAAGCCTACAAAGAAAATCAAGAGAATCAATACAAGATCGGTGAAAGGTAAACGCGATCCATTAGCAACGGCTGGAGCGTATCGAATTCCATGCACATGTGAAATGATATATGTGGGAACCACAAAAAGCACACAAACACAAGGATAAATGAACATAAAAGCCATTGTCGTTTAGGACATATTGACAAATCTGCTGTTGGCGAACACGCTTTGGGAAGCGGAGAACATCGAATACTGTTTGAAGAGACGCAGATGCTGGACAAAACTTCACACTACTACCCACGGTTGTATCGGGAAGCGGTGGAAATATATAAGCACCCAAATAATTTAAATCGGATAGAAGAAGGACTGAAAATTATCAAGACATGGATACCAATATTAAAATCCACAAACACCCTTCCCACCAAACACGAAGAAAGAAAAGCTACTACAAACGACGACACGCCCCCTCAAGATGAAACTAGTGGATGGGAGGCGAGTGGAAAATATAAATATTGCCTCCGTAGTACAACGCGGCGTCATTTCAGGTTACAAGCGAAGCAGAAACATCTCCAGAAGATGCCAACCCCTAGTGTTGGCGAAACGTTGAGAACTAATCTCAGAAGACAACGGCCTAACAGCCCGAAAAAACAGTTTAACAAGTTAGACGATGGCCGTGAAAGCCTAACTCAGTTTACTAGAAAAAAGGTTCTTAAAGTTATAAAAATTATTTTGACCCATTTTGTGCACATCTAGTGGTGATTTTTTAGTTACTAATATAATAAGGTTTGCTCAATATTTTGTTAAATCAAATTTGTGTTTTGCTTGACTTTTTCGATGAAAACATGAATTGCATCCACCTCCATAAGTAGAATAATCTAACTCATGATACATTTAGTTAATATTTTAGTTTGAGATTAGAAGTAATGTAAAGTTTAAATTCAGCGTTTTTAGGTATATTTTAAATGTTTCATATACAGAGTGCGGTATTAGTGCCACAAATTCAATTACTTATTTGTCGTAAAAGATACATAAAAAATTATTTAAGTAAAATTTTCAACATAGATAGGATTATTTATACACTAAAAATATTTTCAAATATATAGGGCCATCCACATTAACAAGGTAAAAGAAACTTATCTTTTTTTTTATTGGAACACTCTATATAATTTTTCATTTTTGGACCCTTCGTGTTTTTGTTTTTTAAACATAAGATTTGGCAGTGACATACGAAGTAATTTAAAAGACAATTTTTTTTTATAAATTTCGTAGCAACATTAACACCCTGTAGAATTATAGAGGTTTGTACAAAAATATATTTATGTTTAAAAGTTGTTTAATATAGTCTATCGTCTAAAATTATTAACATCGAAATATTTAATTTAGAAGTGAATATAAGAGATATATCTTTAGAGAATTAGAAGTGAATATTATGAGATTAAACGGAAATGTATTAACTAGTGTACAGCGCGTCAAGAACACCAATGTCTCTGAGTTTTGACAAAAATATAAACTTGGAGGGAGGGATCCGTCAGTAGCCCAAATATACTCATTTCCATTTTGTTAGCAGAAGCAAACAGATCAGACGCATATCAATTATTACACTGGTCTATCTATCTATATAAAGATTTTTACAGCTATCGTCGCCTTCCTTCTTTCAGCCAACGTCTCCAGTCCTTTCTGTTCTGCCATTCTCCATCTCTAAGGTCTCGTCTTTCCATGGCCTCGTCCACTTCATCCCTCCATGATCTTCGGAGTCTACCTCTTTTCCTCCTTCCTATTGGGCTCCAATCCGAAATCTTTGCTATTCACCTTGTATGCTCTATTCTTCTCACATGTCCATACCAAATTAAACGTTTTTCTTTGATGTAGCCCAGTATGTCTTGTTCTACTGCCATTCTTTGTTTTATCTCCTCATTTCTGATGCAATCCATTTTTGTCACTCTGCAGCTTCTTCTTATGAACTCCATTTCAGTGGCTGTGATTTTGGACCTGTTTCGTTTATTTATTACCCAATTCTCTGCTCCATAGGTCATTATACTGCGTACCAAGGTGTTATAAATTCTCTTCTTTGTAATATTGTTCTGAAGCTATTTTCATTGTGGCATTTGAAATTAATTTATATTTAAATGGGAATAAGCCACAATTAAAGGTTAAAATACGTTTATTGACGTTTCAATTTCCATTTCGGAAATCGTTCTCAAAATACAAACATTTACTAATGTTTGTATTTTGAGAACGATTTACGAAGTGGAAATTGAAACGTCAATAAACGTATTTTAACCTTTAATTGTGGCTTATTCCCATTTAAATATAAATCTTCTTTGTATTTCTGGGAATCTGTCTATCCCACAGTACCCCGTTCATTTGTTTAATACATATTCTTGTCTGTGCTAATCTGCTGGTTATCTCTTGCTCGGTGGTTCCATTTTTTGAGAGTATAAATCCCAAATATTTGAATTTGTCAGTGCCGTTAATTTCCCTATTATCGTCCATTTCCAAGTTTCTCACTGGTTCTTGCTCTGTTGTTAAAAATGCGGCCTTTCCTAGATTTATTTCCAGTCCATTTTTTGTGTATTTCTTTTCTAATTTTCGGAGCATATAGTACAGATCTTCTTCATCTTGAGCCGTTACCACTTGGTCATCTACAAAGCTTAATGTGTATAAGAAGTCGTCCCGGATTGGTATTCCCATCCCTTCACATTACTTTTTTCGTGGTTTTACTATTGGCTCGAGGAATATGTTAAACAGTGTCGGAGATGTAGAGCATCCCTGCAATAAGCCTTTTGTGGTCTTAAATTCGTTGGAGTATTTATTGCCAGTTTTAACTCTTACCTTGTTGTTATAAAGGTTTTTTACGGCTTCTATTAACCTCTGAGTTATTCCGATTTCCTTCATCGTGTTCCATAGTTGTTTTCTGGGGACCGTGTCATATACCTTTTTTAAATCTATGAATGCCATGTGTACTGGTCTATTTTTTGCCATTTTTTTTTCAATTAATTGTTTTAGTGTATATATGTGGTCTATGCAAGATCTTCCTGCCGTGAATTACACTGGTGTAGGACTTATTAATCCGGTACCTTTACAATGGAATTTAAATCAAAAGTTAATCGTAAAGTTTTGAGTGGTCAACCTCGTGAAATTATAGCAAATGTGATATATTTATGAAACGAGAAGCGGAGGCTAAACATCTGATAATAGAACTAACAAAAATTCAAGAACATGTTTCGCGCGCAACTGATGTTAGTGTTACTTCTGTAAAGCAAATTTCAAAGGAAATGAGATCAGTTGAAGATGGTGAAAGTGATTCGTTCCATACACCTAATATTAAAAGACAAAAAAGTGCGACCAAAACTAAGTTGGAGAACATGGATAAGGAATTTATTCGGAGATTTGTAATAAATTTTCACGTCCACGAAAAAAAAGATCCTACGTTGAGAGGTATACACAATAAATTTGTCAATGAAAATAATTACAAAGGATCGTATGAAAGTTTACGAAAAGTATTACATAAAATTGGTTTCCGTTGGCAAATACTCAGACAAAGAAAAAATTGCTTATGGAAAAACCTGACAACAAAAAAGTATAGCTTTTTTGCGAAGTATTAAGAGGTACAGAAACGAAAATCGTCCAATAGTATACATGGACGAAACATACATCCACCCTTGTCACACATTCAATAAAAGTTGGAATGAAAATTTTTAGGATGGTTTGCGTAAGCATATCTCTAAAGGACAGAGGTTAATAATAGTTCATGCAGGAGGAGAAATGGGAGGTAGGAGCCAAGGTATTTTAATTCTCGTATTCCTCCATACTTTTCTCCAAGCAATTCTACGTCCCCAACCGACAAGAGCTATGTAGATGTATAAAAGAAAAATGGGTTCCTGACAAGTACGTAAGGCTCCTAAATGACATGTACGAGAGAGCGTACAACAATGAAAGGACTGCTGTCAGATTGACCGAAAGTTTTCCAGTGATGTTTGGTTATGAAGGCTCTTCACTGAGTTCTTACCTGTTTAATCTTAGTATGGATGTACTAACAGAGAAAAAAAGGGATGGGACTCCTTGGTCAATGCTCTTTACTGATGGCATCGTGTTAGTACAGAAAAACAAATAAATATTGGAGGATAAGTTGGAGTGTTAAAGAAGGGCTATTAAAAAGGAGGACTTAAGGTTAGCAGGTCGAAAACGGAGTATATGTGGTTGGGAGGAAGAGGAATGGTTGGGGACGTAGAATTGCTTGGAGAAAAGCATGGAGGAATACGAGAATTAAAATACTTTGGCTCCTACATGACTTAAAATGGGGCACTAGACCGAAAAATTGCCCGCAGGATACAGGAGGTTCGGCTGAACTGAAAGCTAATGCGCAAGGTACTTTGTGATTGAAAACTCGTATATATATATATATATATATATATATATATATATATATATATATATATATATATATATATATATATATATATATATATATATATACACTCAGGTGCAAAAAAATCGATCCATTCCTTATTTCTTATTTATTTGAAGTTGTATAATTTTAGAGACATTAAATTACGTATGGAAATTTAGGTGTACCCTCGTATACGAGAAATAAAATAATATTTTTAATATTGCTTTTTATATTTCTTAAAACAAATTAGTATTTCAGGTTTTTGTCAAAAAGGGTTTGAAGCAAGTAGATATTTATTGAATGTTGTTTTAATTCAACAACCATACTAGTGTACTGATTTTATTTTCAAAACGTGTTATATTTTTCTTTAGTTATCCTTCCTAAATATCTCTAACTCCGACACATGCTGCAAGGGCGGTGACTTTAGTTCAAGATGGTCGTACAATATTATGCAGCTGAAATGTTGGGTGTTAGTCGATCTTCGGTTCAAAGAGCAGTTCGGCGTTTTAGCAATACCGATAACTTCACAAGAAGACCAGGCTCAGGTCGTAGAAGGGTAACATCCGAAAGAGATGATCGATTTCTGGTCTCATCATGTTTGAGAAATCGGCATCTAACTTCAGTTGAACTGGCAAATCGTCTGAGCGAAATGAGAAATGTGGATGTAAGCAGATGGACAGTTCGTGGAAGACTTGTAGAAGGTAATTTATTATCCAGAAGGCCAGCCCTATCTCCAATACTATCCATAGAACATCGCAGAGCTCGCCTTGCTTTTGCAAGAGAACATGAAAACTGGAGTGATGCAGATTGGAGCAATGTATTGTTCTCAGATGAGTCCAGATTTTGTCTAAGGTCACGGGACAGCCGAGAAAGGGTTTGGAGAACACACGGAGAGCGATATTTTCAATGTAATATTGCGGAAAGAATAAGTTATCGGGGGGGGGGGGCTCCGTTATGGTTGGGCCGGTATCAGTTCAGAAGCCCATACTGATTTAGTTATTGTAGATAGAGGTTCTATGACTGCTGCAAGATACATAACAAGTATTTTAGATCAGCATGTGGTACCTTTTGCTCCTTTCATTGGACCTAATTTTATTTTTATGGACGACAACGCGCGTCCTCACCGTGCTAGAATCGTCAACCAATATATAGAGGAGGTGGTAATTGTCCGTATGAACTGGCCAGCTTGCAGTCCCGATCTCAATCCCATAGAACATCAATGGGATATGATAGGAAGACGTCTTCGAGCACGAGTACCCCGTCCAAACAACTTGGCTGAACTTACAGCGGCTCTTCAAGAAATATGGGACCAATTGGATCAATTTGATATCCAGAGGTTAATTACCTCAATGCCTAGACGTGTACAGGCTGTTATAAGGGCCCAAGGGGGAAACACTAGATATTGATTTATTATTAATGTTTTTCTTAATTTCAGAAAGTTTTGAATATTCTTGTATTTTTGAGTTTTAGCGTATGTCTCTCTAAATAAATGATTTTTTTGGATAATCTGTAAAAATTATTTTAATCTAACATATACTTTTACATATATACCTGATTTAAAACTTATATCTTCAAACGTTTTTTTTTTTTCAGCAAATAATACCCACGGATCGATTTTTTTGCACCTGAGTGTATATATATATATATATATATAAATTTATTAGAATCATTAATTATTATGTGTAAACAAGGTGAAAAAAAAAAAAAAAAAAAAAAAAAAAAAAATATATATATATATATATAAATCTTGTGGTACAGTGTTTGTCCAAGCTAATTTTAAAAACCACTAAACCGATTGCAATAAAATTGTGAAAGTATATTTGTTGGTTCACCTTAGTAGAAAGAATATTTTTTATTTTGATGAATAGCCCTTATTTTTTTTTAATTGTAAATTTAAAATGTTTTATGGGACTGCGCCTCTACAGTTTTAGTTCATTTGATCCAAGTAGTTATAAAATATCATAAAATGACGTTTAACAAACATTTATCCAAATATAAATACATTACATCTATTATATTTTTATGGAATATAACCTAGCATTATACAGGCAAGCCAATTTGTAAAAAAAATAAAAAACTGCATCAAGTAACATCAAATTAACCCTCGCAGGCAACGAAGAAATCACATTTCCTTCTTCCTATATACCTCATTTCCGGCGCAATTTATTAAAGAGCATGTAACCTGAAGGCCTTTAAATTAAGGGCGAAGTAACTTATGACATGAATAGATATTCATTAATTTTATATAAAATGTGTAAAAGATTAAATCTTTTAGCTAAAGCTGCTATCGCTTGGTTGAATGAAATGGCCAAATATATGGCCTAGTAGGACAAATTCGTTAAACTTCCCGTGATCAAATCGGTATCAATAAAGAAGTGTTATGAATCATTTCGGCCTATCCCAGTCTCATCAGACACTTGGGCTGATACAAATTCAAACTCCGAAAGTACAACGAATGTCTCTATATACGTATATATATATATATTATATATATATATATATATAATATATATATATATATATATATATTTATATATATATATATATATATATATATATATATATATATATATATATAGTTATATATATATATATATATATATATATATATATATATATATATATATATATATATATATATATATGTATATATATATATATATATATATATATATATATACTTGAGTTTACAGTAAGTGAAAGACAATTTAAGCATATAATCAATCGAGATAATACCGAATGCATATGAATAGTGGAGATATATACACTCATGGACAAAAATATCGAATATTTTGGAATTTTCCAATTTTTTTTTTGGTAGTCACTATTATTACAAAATAATTTTAAATTATTGATAATACTCATATCGAAGGCTGATGTACTCAACTGGTTTAAAATATTTTGATGTTTATTTTGACGTTTATTCAGTGGTTAGTGTCATTCGTACATTTTATCATAAAAATCCTTCTTCACGTAAAGGAAAAATCATACTAATTCGGTTATTTTTAGTTTAATTTATTAAGTTTAATTAAATATTGTTTTGATTTAACTAAGTTTAGAACATGTATACCACCAACTCGGCACTGCGATGAAGTCCAAGTAGCACATATTGTAATTTTGTACGAGGAAGGATATGCACAAAAAGGTATCGCACGACGTCTTAGCAGAACTAAATCTATAGTTTCAAATACTCTAAAAACGTACCGCGAAACAGGAAATTTTGTACGAAGGTCTGGTCAAGAACGCCCAAGGTGCACAACCGCAATTGATGACCATTTTTTGGTTCTTAATTCTACACGAAATTGTTCATTGACATCGATGCACCTCAGAAATGAGCTATTAAATGTTAGACAAGTTAATGTGAGTTCACAAACAGTTAGACGAAAATCAAAAGAAGCAAAATTAAAGCCCAGACGCCCTGTCAAAGTTCCACGTCTTCTCCAAAATCATAAAGCTCGTCGTTTGGAATTTGCAAGAACACATATTTAGTGGTATATCGACAACTGGAAAAACGTTCTTTCCACTTATGAGACTAGAATCCTATTATGGAAGCCAGATGGTCAAAACTATGTCTACAGAAGAGTTGGAGAACGATTCGCCAGCTGCAGTCTCACCCAGACCGTTAGTTTTGGAGTTGATGGCAAAATTCTTTGGGAAGGTATTAGTTGGGAGGTACATACCGCACTTGTAGAAGTGATTGGACGGATGACTGGTGATTGTTACGTTTAAAACACCCTGCAAGATCATGTTTTGTCATATGTTGGTTACATTAGATATGAAACATTCACGTTAATACACGATAATGCTCGACCACATGCCGCGACCATAGTGAGTAATTATCTTGATGAGGTCCAAATTCGAAGATTGGATTGGCCACCGTCTAGCCTGGATTTAAATTCAATAGAGCACACGTGGGATCACCTGAAACGCAGCATACAACAAAGAATTCCCGTTCCCAATACGATACAGCAGCTTTAGCTTGCTGCACAGGATAAATGGAATGCAATTTCCCAAGGATATGTCCAAAATTTACTTGTAAGTATGCTGAAAAAGATGCAAGCAGTAATAAGAGCTAGAGGGGGGAGTCCTCGTTACTGATCATGCACTTCTTTCAGTTTAAACCAGTTGTTTAAGCAATTTAAATTATCATTTAAGTTTAGAGTAAAATAACCTTATTTACCTAATATTAAACATTTATTTTTTTCACAATTTTCTCCGCATAAAAACTTAAAATTGTTTATTAAACATTGTAAAAAAGAAACTCTATTTTACAATAAACGACTTGCTTGACCAGAATTTATTTTGAAAAAACAAAAATTTGAAAATTCCATAATATTCGATATTTTTGTCCATGAGTGTATAAAGGGCCAAGTGACAAAGGTGCACATCGAGAAAAATGAGTTTTTTTCAGAAATTATAGTAAAAATACAAAAGAAAGAAAAAAACATGTTTATTACATAATTTAATATGGTTTACTGGTAGCGAACAATTTTTTAAACAGTATATTAACCTTTCCAATAAAAACGTTTTAAGTGCAGTTACAAGATTATTCAATGAAACATTATACTTATATCAAAAACTTTAACTGAACGGTTAAAAAACTATCCTTTAATCAAAAATAGTAGGTCTTATTCTAAAAGAGGAGTTCAATATTTATACAAATACTTACTTCTCATACTGAAATAAATATATTTTACTGACATAATAATATATTAAAATAATTCAATCAATATTATTATATTTGCTAGTAGCGCCACTTGCTGACGTATCAACAAAGCATACGTTGTTTACTTTTGACAGACCCGTCAAAGTCAGACCAAATATTAAATTATTATTAAAATGTAAATAAATATCATTTGATAGTAAATTTAATTATTGTATAAAATAAACTATATGTCTAAAAATAAAATATAAATATATTTTAATTGTTTTAAGGAATTTACTAATAATTAGCGTTAAAAAATATATGATAACTAGAAACAAATCGATGGAGACTAGATAATAAATGTAACGACCGTTATTTCGTGACGCTGCTCGTGACGCCATCTTGTGGCACTTCTGCCTTGACGATCGCCTTAGTATTTTACTATACATAAACAGTACTACAACGCCAGTATAAAAGCTTCGCTTTAAAAATGTCACATTTATTTAAAAAGATCAAATAAAATAGTATCTTTTTTATCATCTCTGGAGAATATCTTTAATGCTGGTTTTTACATTAATCTTTACAGGGATCGATTGATACTACCTTTCTTACATGACGCCTAATTACTATTTACATGGGATTAAGCCATAATTAAAGGTTAAAGTACGTTTATTGACGTTTCAATTTCCACTTCGGAGATCGTTCTCAAAATACAAACATTAGTAAATTAACCCTTAACTGGTCCGGCGTTGCCTGACAGATGATTCCATATTTTTAATTATATTTTATTTATTTATTTACTTGCCCACAGGCAAGTCCTTCTATCTAATCCTTAAACTATTGAAGCTTGACAAGTGGGTGTATTTGCGACAAGTTTCTCTCAGTTCCTAAAAAGTTATCGCAACAATTAGGTCGAGAGTAGTTCCTCAGACGACGCCGGACTGTTGGTGTGACTTTTTTGTGTGTCGTGCATTTTTAGAAATTATGGGCGGGCCATCAAAACGAGTGCGTTTCGGCGATGACGATTATGAGACAACTCTTTAAAAGTGGTACAATGAGGAATGTGATAGTGACAGTGATGTAGACGATATTTCGGAAGACCATAACATTGAATCTGAACACGATACATGTTCGGAATTTTCTGATTCTGACGAGCCTGCAGATTGTGATGAATTAGCAGTAAGTGATAGTGACAAAACGTACGTTTATGGTAAAAATCGACACAAGTGGTGTACGTCAGAAGTTCTCTCCTCATCTAGAACACGTAAACACAACATTGTCATAAAAGTGCCAATTCTAAAAACAAAGGCAAAAATTCTCGGCGAGGCTGCGATACCCTTGTCTGTTTGGAATATGTTATTTAGTGATAACAGTCTACAACATATTGAGCATAATACAAATACAAAATTACGATCAATGCGTGAGAAATATTCTGTTAGTTCTATCCATCATCTTAGAGAAATGTATGTTATTGAGTCCCATTTTTGGGACTCCTTGTTTACACTGCCATTTTCAACTCCAATCACGAAAATATAGACCGTTTATTTGCAATAGATGGAACTGGAAGAGAAATTTTCAAAGCAGTCATGAGCACAAAATACCTGTGCTTGCGTTGCAAAAAGCCTGTTTGTTTGTTTGGGATGTACAAAACCACTATGTAAAAATAGCATATAAAATTGGTAAAGTTTGACTGATGCTGGAAACAAAAATTTTTGATCGATTTTTATTTTACCTAGTTTTTTGTTTAGTGTGCAGTTTGAACATTTATCCTAGAAATACATTTTCTTTTCATAGCGTTTTTTATATATTTTTTTAATTACTTTACAAAACTATGTACTTTTTCACAAATATTTGTATGGATGTCAGTTTTATTTTAATATTTTTTTCATAACCCAAATAATGCCCAAATCTAATACGTTCACTTTTATATAAATATATCAGGGTATGTTTGTAACATTTTTTCTTAATAAAACAATTATTTTTGAGTGATGTTTTGCTTTCTTGAAAACAGTAGTTTCGCAGACTACGCCGGACCAATTACGCTACTACTACAGTACCGGACCAGTTAAGGGTTAAACAAATTTTGTTTTTTTGTTGTTTGGTGAAAAATTCTTCTAATAATGTAATTTTATCTGACCCATTTATATTGACAATTCAGACATACATTATACATTTTAAAGTAGATGACTTTAAAATGATAATGCGAATATTGTTGAGTTGCGTTCCTGGGACGACTTTACTTGTAAGATAGTTCATTTGATTACATGAAATCAACTTTAACTTGAGAATATCCGTCAGAAAATTATCTAACGAAAATTCGTTCTTGGAGGAAAAACATTTGTTAACATTTGTTTTATTAAAAAATGATTATCCTTTATTGTTTATAAATAAGAAATTTTTAACAATCGACCGAATAGAACAGAACAACTTATAACGAGATCCTACAACATACACAAGGAATAATACGGGGAAAATAACAATACCATACATAAAAGGATTATCAGAAAAACTTAAAAGTATAGAAAATAAATTCAACATTTCAACAACATTCAAAACAACAAACACATTGAGATCTATCTTGTCTAAAACCAAACCTAACAATGAACAAGAAAGGACGAAAAATTGCATTTATAAAAAACCTTGTGAATGCGTTCAGTTTTATTTAGGTGAAACATCAAGGCCATTAAATGTTAGAATAAGTAAACATCAATCTCATATTAAGAATTTGATAGATCTCAAATATATGTAAACAAGCATGGGATAAAGAACATAGGGTTCAATGAAATGATTCAAATATAGTCCTAAAAGAAACGCATGGTAGAAAGAGGAAAATCAAAGAAGCGGCTGATTATGCTAAATGAGACCAATTGTGTCGCAAATTACTCGCCAGAATATAGTAGGATCTGGTTACCCATATTAAAAGAGGAGGTTATTAAAAGGAAAATACCATTATTAGTAAGTCAGTAACATATCGAGGATACATATCATTTATGTTTTATTGAATAACATGCATATAAAATCAGAGTTTGATTTTTATTGAGAGTAAACTAAATGTAAGACCAAATACTTACAATGTCGGAATAGTATTATGAGGTTTTTTTTCTGGTTTTTACCTCATAATTTACTATGGCATCACAAACAGAAGATTTTTACTGTCATCATGGCATGTGTTTTTTTTAAAGACCAATTACATGCTATGGTTTTTTTCTGACGGATATTCTCAAGTTAAAGTTGATTTCTTGTAATCGAATGAACTATCTTACAATATCATTATTTTAAAGTTATCTACTTAAAATGTAAAATGTATGTCTGAATTGTCAATATAAATAAGTCAGATAAAATTAAATTATTAGAAGAATTTTTTCACCAAGTAACAAAAAAACAAAAAAAATGTTTAATTTACTAATGTTTGTATTTTGAGAACGATTTCCGAAGTGGAAATTGAAACTTCAATAAACGTACTTTAACCTTTAAGTGTGGCTTATTCCCATTTAAATAGTAATTAATCTAACATGCCACAAGAAAATAGCTTCAGAACAATGACGCCTAAATTACCAACTCTTTAATACTTTTATTCATAAAAAGTTGAACATTTAATCGAAATCTCTTTTTCGTAATACTCTGCGGTTGATAATGAGCCGTAGTGATGGATTGGTTCTACCTTAACTACCTTAATTTTCTTTCTTTTTCTCATGTTTCTAATGTTAACCGGAAGAACTAAAAAATGAAGGTTTTAGTATTTTTTATTTTTTTATATATCTTTTTAATCGAAAATTAATTAAAATAAACATCTTTAGTTTCATATTTTATTATATTCGCCTAAAATAAGAAGAATGTTTTTTATCATTTCGACTATTATTCGTACCTATACGTATATTTACATTATTTCATGCGGTCGGATGTGTTTTAATTAAAGTTCAAAAATAATAAAACTAAAACTACGTGGAAATGAATGAACAGAGACAGAAAGTTTCAAAAGATACAAAATGGACGTTGTAGTTTCGATCTAAATGAAAATTGTTTCTCTAGAGAAAAACAATCAAAACAGAAACAAGTTCGGAATTATTTATCTGCTTGTTTTCTATCACTTTACTGTACATGACTAGAATGCTGCCAATCTCTAACTAGTTTTCTTGTTGGATTTCTAAACTTCCTCAAATAATTCGATAAAACTGGAATTAGTTATCAATTATGTTGCTATTTTGCAGTGGTTTTATTAAAGTATTAGTGGATTTCATTGACTATACTTACAGTTGAGTTACAAGATAGTTGTAAACACTAAAATATCAATAAAAAACCCATTTCAAAACATCACAATTAAAAAATAAAATAATTAGCTATTCAAGCTTATATTAAATTTAAGTATTGAATGTTATATTTCAAACGAGTACGTACGCTCTGTGAATCAGTATTGAAATTGTCTATTTATCACTATAAATAACAGTTTTTGAAAGTATTTTACTGTCAAAAAGTAATTAATAATAGTTCTGTCGACAAAAAAGTTTATGGTAGATACTTTCTCCAAACTTTGGGTATCGCTTCATTACAACGAGTCTGACACAATTTCCGTCTGCGACTTTTTTTAAAAACTGCGACGGAAAATTGGAAAACAAGTTCCGTCAGACAGTAATATGTCCTTTCAATTAAATAGCTTTTGTCTGATAATAAATATAGGTTACTCTTCGTCATTCTAGTCACTTCTAACGACTCAAACATAGAAAACCGACTGTAACGAGATTCATAGATAACTAGCTAATTTTTTCAGAATTTTTTTATAACAGCAGCAAAAACAACTTTTCATATTATCTGACGGAACTTGTTTTCCGATGTTTTTGTCAGATGGGTGAAAATTTTTAGTAGTATTAGAAAAAAACGCCGCAGAACCAAAATAATTTGCAAAGGGGAATCGTGTTAAAAGCGATACCCAAAGTTTGAAGGGATTATAAATCGTAAACTTTTTTGCCGATGGGCACTCTAACTAAAAGTTTTAAACATCAAATGATAAGATATAAGATATTCAAATAAGTCTGTGACGTATGGTACAAAGGTAAAATGCTGCACTGATGCCAGAACCAATTACCTTTTAAAAGCACACATTTATGGGTACAAAATTTCGGATGAAAATTAACTACCGAATGAATGATTAAAAGACATCCAGTAAACCAACAGAGGTCGTAATGCGACTTGCACAACTACTTTTCGGTTCAAATATATCAGTGACTTTTGATAATTGGTTCACTTCGACTGAGTTTGTGCAGCCTATAAAATAAAGAGTTTTGACTTGTATTGGTACTCTGAAGAAGAATGAAAAGGAAATACCAGCGGTATTTTTAACAACAAGTAATCGTAAAGTAGTATGCAAAAGATAGTACATTGGTTTCTTAAACCACAAAAATCAATAAGACTGTTCTTTTGGTATCATCTTCCCACCACTATGCCAGTACAGACCCACAAATTATTAAACCTGACTTTATTGCTGATTATAACTCAAAAAAACGTGGTGTCGACTGGTTAGATGAGAAATGTTAGTTTATTGGTAGCCGGTAATATTTTTCACACTATTTGGCATTAGTATAATGAATTGAATAGCACGTGCATCATTCATTAAACTTAAAAAGTTTCTTTGATGTCGGGATATTGTGCTATGCCAAAACAACTAAATAGTCTGTAGAAAGCTAATAAGTTTTCATTTAAGATAGATTATTTTGAACAAGAAAAGATTTGTCAAAGAGACAAGAAGAATAAGAAAAAAAGTCAGTCGTAGGATTTCATTTTAGGCCCTGTACCGTAAAAATGGAAGGGTCCTCTTTGTCAGCGAACAACATGTCAAAATGTCTAAGCCAAACCTTGAAAATAAACGAAGATGGTTGCTGACGTTGTCGATTTGTCTAGCGAAAAACCATCGAGCTTTGAAAGCTACAGATGATGACTAGTATCAAAGTGAAATACTTGTAGCGTGATTCTGACGGAAGGCCGTCGAGATGGTTGCTGAACCATTGCCTAGCTGAAAACCATCGAGATTTAAAAGCTAAGCGAGTTCTCACTGCAGAAAGTGAGTAGACCAAAGAGAATCACTTATAGCGTGATTCTGACGAAAGGCCATCGAGATGATTGCTGGCCCATTGCTTAGCGAAAAACCATCGAGCTTTAAAAGCTAAGCAAGTTCTCACTGCAGAAGGTGAGTAGATCAAAGAGTTACTCTTGTAGAGTTTTTTAAGCGAAATTAAACAAAGAAAAAGTGCCGTAAGTAACGGTACGTATTAAAAACCCTTGGAGAGATTTAGAAAAATCCGATCTCCAGAGAACTCCTTTATAGTTCCAAAATTCTTTATTTACTTTTATTTGTCGATACGTTTGCTTTATATCGCAACTGAAACAACAACGAAAATATCAAAAATTAAGTAAAGGACGAGATGCCCTTTTAGGACCAGTAAAAAAGCGTCGATTAGCGACACACCTCGAACGTCATATAGATTGGCGTCGAAGCTAGTACGAATTTTGGAGAAAAGAAGCGAAATAAAAATTTGTTTTTTGAAAACTGTGTGAGAGTTATAAGAAATAGTCGATTTAAAATCGGATTCAGGAACCGGCATCATATGTTGAGACGTAATAAAATCTTCCATGAATGCAACATATGTCTCTTTGAGATTGTGGGTTTACCTGAAGCGATTCTCTAGCATACAAAACGAAGATATATATAAGAATAACAAATAAGTAGTGAAAATAACGATAGAATAAGATAAATAAAGGATTGGGTTGTAAAAACGGTGGTGAACAGAAAATTGGCTTATTAACTTTCGGAAAATCAACAACTTAGAAATATCCTTCACGAGCTTGGTCGTGTTGGGACAAAACTAACGTGGCCTACTCTTTTCGACTTCCCAAAACCAAAAAGATCTATGTTTGTATACAGAAAAGTGACGAAAGATGTGAAATAAAATATAGAATAAGTCGTAGAGACTCGCCTTAATAGAACATAATTGAAAATAATTTCTAAGGCCACAGGATGATTTGGTTCGCCAAGAATTTTGACCAGAATTTACGAAACAAAGAACCAATTCAACACCTAAGAGTATGTCCATAAGATCTGATTGCTAAAATGCGTGATTTGGTAGATCACTGAAATAAAATTGGCTGTGAAGCCTTTATCTAGCAGGATACGAATTCTAAGAAAGATGCGAAAACATATTTGATATGTATCCACCATGTGGAAAGAAATAGACGAGGATATTAAATGTGGTTGTGTAGTAAATTAAAAATGTTAGTATTTGAAGAAGTGATTGTCTAAAGGAACAAGATAAATTTGACGGTTGGTTAACAAACGAAGAAAAACGCGAGACCGTGATTAGCACACCATACAATTCGTCACCCCGAATGAGGTGAAATCAGGCCGCGTACACAAGAATTAAGTAGATTAACCAACTAGAAAATTTCTTAAAGCCGTTTGGTCACAAAAAATACAAACATTTATATGAATTATCCCACTAGAAGAGATAGAGTAAGGAATACTGAAATCAGAGAGCGTATGGGCATAGACATTGACGTCCTGGAAACTATAGAATGCAAAAGGCTGAAATGGTATGGCCATGTAGAAAGGATGAATGGTCAACGATGGCCAAAGGGCCAAAGAGAATGTTACAGTGGATCCCCACCAACCGCAGGAAAAAGGGAAGACCAAGAAGATCGTGGAGACAAGAAGTAAAAGGTGCAATAGAAGACAGGGGTCTACAAGTAGATGACTGGAACGATCGCAAGCGTTGGAAGCTAGGTTGCGAGAAACAGCGGCAGCTGTAATAAACTCGTTATATATATATATATATATATATATATATATATATATATATATATATATATATATATATATATATATATATATATATTATATGAATGGTGAGAACCAGAACACAAAACACATTTAATACCTTGATTGGTTACCTTAGGGTGCTTTGTGGCACTGACGAAACCACAGGTAACGGATATTTGATCGAAATATTGAAATAAGACAGCGATAATCGAAAGTGAGTAAAAGATAACAATAAATTCAATTGAAACAAGGTTGTGAGATGTATGAGAATCTACCCTGGCTACAAATAATAATGAAGGTGTATGGTTTTGATACTTGAATGTGTTGCATAGGCCTCCTTGAATCTAGAGAATGCCGAGTATGGCCCGAAAAGTTGGATTTCTTCATTTTGTTGGGCATTGTAAGATAAAAGAACGAAAGAGGAGACAATGCAAACATAAGTTAATAAATCAACACGAAGAGAATATCTAGATTAAAGAAGTGAACGGTTTTAAACAAAATAAATTGTAAACAAGTGAGATAATCGACAAAAAAGGTTAATAACGAACGGTATAATAATAAAAGAAATGTGTTTAAATTAACACGCAAGACGTACAGAAAGTTGAAGAGTATAATACAAGTAGAACAAAAATAATTCACAAAAATCAGCACAAAAACTATGTAAAAAATAGAAAACAATAAATCATAAATGTAATATATATTTATAATCAATATATGATATTAATCAAAATATATATAATAGTATTTTACCTACTGATATTATGAATTAAAAAAAAATAGAAATAAAGTTTAAAATTGCTGTGTAAATATGATCCAATTTAATTATGTAAATTAAGTTTAAAATAATGCACGAATGACCGAATCAAAGTTAAATTGAAAAGAAACACACTTATTAAGTGAATCAAAATCAAATTAATTAAATCAAAGTTATAATTATTTATCGTCCTACTCGAGGTGACCAAATGTTTTGTTTAAAACTGTAGAGGTCGCTGATTAAATAATATTAAAATAATAATGGAGAAAAAATGCAATATTTTGACTGTAAATAAATTAGCGAAAAATAGCAAATACAACTGTGAGTAAATTACGAAATTAAATGGTTTTACAGTCCATCTAATTTAGATAACGATTTACGTCATTATATACGTCAGAGATTGAAGTTGACATAGTTGCCAAAGTATAAAAAAATCCTGAATCCATTTTAAATCAAATAGATCACATAATTATTAATATACTCTTTACAACGACTATTTAAATTCTTACATGACATTTTTGAAATAAAACACACTAATTCTGTTCTAAAAAGAACAGATTTTATTAAATATGTAAAAATATAAAACAAGAGGTATTCACTTTAAAATTTAAAATAATAAAGTACAAAAAGTGTCAACACCGCAACTGTCAAATAAGTGTTACCAATTTATGCCAAAATTTTACATTCGTTCAATTACAGTTACAGTGTGTTCCGAACAAATGTTCTTGATAAAAACGCTTTATAATGCATTTATACAAATTAAATGAAACATATTATTGTGTATTTCTTTAAGTTAACATTAATAGAAATTTTTAAATATTAGTTCTACGCGTATATAATAAAATATGTCTAGTGGCTGTAATGCCAGTGTACTCGGTAAAGTGATTCTAAAAAAGAACACACCTACACCCTAAATATTTCGTGTTGGTATCATGTGACGTCACAGGCTATGACGCCGATGACGTACATCGTTAACTAAATTAGATGAAGTGTAGCTCATAATGTTGTCTGTACAAAAAATATAGACTCACATTTTGAAATATTAATGTATTCGTGGTAGGCAGAAGAATTAGTGGCGGTACGTCACGACACCATCCGAGGCATAGAAGAAAAGACGCCCGGTGCTTACTGTTCACTCTTTCGGTGATGAAGTCGAAGTGTTGAGACTTAAGACGGTCAGAAAGAACCCTCTAACCTTTGGGTGGTTTATGGACAAGTGCATCTCATAAATCAACTCTATTGTAGGACGCTTCTGAATAGCGACAATCCAATTCAATGGTAACAGTAATATGATACTTTACATGTTTTGTGAATATTGGCGATAAAAAATAACAAAAGAAGTCAAATTCTTCGTACTTAAAACATAATAAATGAGACAGCCAGTTTAACAATTTTACGAGATTTTATGAAATAACCAGAAACAATATATTTTAAAGCAAATAAGTTAGAATATATCATTGAATTAGATCACGTTATAGTATAGTAAAAGTAAGTAAAAAAAGATAAAAATATGAAAACAGATACTTCATACTTTCCCAAACACAGATAGTAAAAAAAATCAAAGAAGCGTCTTTAATTATGCTAAATGAGACCAATTGTGTCGCAAATTCCTCGGCATAATGCAGTAGGCTTTGGTTACCCATATGAAAATAGAAAGTTAATAAAGAGAAAATACCACTATTAGTAAGTCAGTAACGTATCGAGGATACATATCATTTATGTTTTTTTGAATAACATGCATATAAAATCAGAGTTTGGTTTTTATTGAGAGTAAACTAAATGTAAGACCAAATACTTACCATGTTGGAATGGTATTATGAGGTTTTCTTCCTGGTTTTCCCTTATAATTTACTATGAAATCCCTAACAGGAGATTTGTACTGTTATCATGACGAGCGGTTGTATTTTTAAAGACGAATCACATGGTATGATTTTTTCTGACGGATATTCTCAAGTTAAAGTTGATTTCATGTATAATCGAATGAACTATCTTATAATAAGGTCGTCCCAGTAACGCAACCCAGCAATATTGGCAATATAAGTTTAAAGTCGTGTTCTTTAAAATCTATTATATCTGTCTGAATTGTCAATATAAATGAGTCAGATACAATTAAATTATTAGAAATTTTTTTCACCAATTATCGAAAAAATTAAATTGTTTAATTTATTAATGTTTGTATTTTGAGAAGGATTTTTGAAATCCACAAGGAATATAAGTTTCTGTATTTGGCTATATACCATATATAACAAAAAAATTTATTCAAAATCCTTTATAAAAGGTATATAATTTAAAAATCCAATCGGGCTATTTCACACAACTTTTTCGGAATCCATATTCCATCATCAGTGCACCTAAAAAGTATATAACCACTTAATTAAAAAGAACGTACGATTTAAATTTTGACCAAGGTTAATACAAAATGTGGTTAATATTTACTAGATGGGAATACATGTATTGAGCCACTAAATATGTGGGTAAAAACCCGTTAAAAATTGTTTTTTAAATTTGGTTGACATTATATGGTGATAAATTCTATGATGTTAAAGTTACCAGTGGATTGGGTAACATGGTGACGTATGACTCCACGTGAAGTTGCTGGTCCTGAGACGATGTGTTTACGAGGACCTGATGAAAGCAACTGATTGAAATGACAATCTTGTCAAGTTAGGACAGAAGTCCGAACAAAGCAGTCACTGTAACTTTATGTGTTAGTCTAATTAAGACAGAAGCCAACGCTATTTAAAAATTGAAAAAGTTAATATTAAAATAATGTAACAGTAGCAACCATCAATGCTGTTGTTTTCAGTTGTTAATTTGTGCTGAATTTATTTTTAAGAACATGGTGGGAATTGTTTTATTAATTAATGTATGTGGTGAGAAAATGTATGTGTGGGTATTGTTAGGCAAAAAACTATACATACGTCTTAAAGTGGTGTGAATTAGAGATTCTAATATAAAGCCCCTTATGTTTTCTCAACATTTGGTACCTGGAAAATGTAAAATAGACATATGTGGGAAGTTGGATTCTTGAAAATTTATTGTTGATGGGTGAAATAGGAATTGATATATTTTATATTTGGAGGTGGTGTTGAGTGAATAAAATAAAAGCTTATGTAATCTAATGTTCATGTAATATTTAACTTATAACTTAAGCATAAAAGGCCCTGTATGTTAAAAAGCAACATTTGGTACCTGGTAAATGTAAAACTTTTTAAGTTACAAGTTCATGAACGTAAATAACTGATTTGGTGTTCACGGAAGAAGTTGGTTTGTTGTTTTGTGTGTGTTCACAAATATATGAGATATGAACAAAAATTGATGGTTGGGACGTGGTTTTTGTAATATGGTGATCGTATAGTACTCAACTTATAACTTAGGAATAAAAGGCCCTATCTGTTATAAAGCAACACTAGGTACATGAGATATATAAAAGGATCAATTATAAGTCTATGAGCTTAATAGACTATTGGTATATCTTGACAAGAACTGTAAAAATGAAATGGTTGTGGGTGGCTCTGTTAAATTTAAGTAAAAAAGGAAGTTATGATGTTTTTAAAACTATAAGAAGAGGAAAGACTACAGAAGGCTGGGGTCTTCAGAGATCCGAAACCAAACCCTGAAGATTTTTGAAGTGGAAACTGAAACGTCAACAAACTTATTTTAAACTTTCTGGCTTATTCCCATTAAAATAGTAATATAATAAAATTTTAATTTAATTTTAATAACTTTTACTAAAATACTAATAGTATTTGTTACCATAAAATTCTTAGTTTTCCCTAGTTTGCGATTAAATGTTAAATTCTGCCCCTTATACTCGTACCTCTTTTTACTTCTTTATAAAGGACCGTGCATATTTTTGTTATCTTCTTACCCAGGGTCCTGGCCTCAGTAATTTTAAATGTTAAAGGAATCTATAGGGAATTTAATTAAGGCATTTTGCATTGAAGCGGAAGGACTTGAGGGACAGAGTCGGAATATCCCTACTAAAATTTTGTCATTCGGTCTAATTTACTTAGTTATCCAGCATATAATACTAGAATCTAGAAGAATTTAAAATTACTTATCAGAAATAATAGACAATTTACACCTGTAAGTTCAATTTATACGAGAATACAGTAAATAAAAAAGACTTCGCTCACAATTGGTTACACAGTTGGGGCGAGAAGTTTTCATAGAAGACCTAGAACAATCAGAGATTTAACTATTTTTTTTTTGGGTATATATATTATATATATATATATATATACATATATATATATATATATATATATATATATATATATATATATATATATATATATATATATATATATGGTGATATTTATTTTTTAAGCACTATAAAAGAATAAAATCTCCTTTATACTGCTTTAGCAGATAATTATTGAGCTGAATATATCCGTTTGATAAATAAAGACGGCAGAGAATATTTGGTGAAGACGAAGGAATAAAAAAATATTAAGGATGTATGGAAAACCAGCAATTACGGCAAAAATACGAGCCCAAAGTACTAGATGGCTTGGTCACATTATACAAATGCCAGAGAATCGAAATGTTAAAACAGTACTGAAGGGGGAGAGACATAGGGAAAAAAAGAAGTGGACGTCCAAAAAAGAAATTGAGATAGATAAATTGAGCAACATTTATTGTTATTTACTGGGAAAACATCAAAAATAAAATAAATATAAATGTCTAAATGTTTTTGTATGCATAACTGGTTGCATACCATTAGGACAGGTTAATAATTAAAAATCAAAACTACCCAATTGTCCATTATTATATTTTAAATTTTGTGTTTTAATGTTGAGTGTCAAAGTTTATTTTAAATAATCTCAACGACTAGTAAGTTGCACTGACTAATGATGATATTTTGTAAATATTTACACATTTTTTTTATATACATTACAGTGTCTTGAAAAAGGAATAAAACCATTCCGAAAGCTCGACAAAAAGTCAAAAGATTGTTTCTCTAACATCTCGGCTAACCTTCTGACTGCAGCCCTAATAATCTTGTGGTTTTGTATATATATATATATATATATATATATATATATATATATATATATATATATATATATATATATAATATATATATATATATATAATATCCGTTTGATGATTAATATAAAAGAGGAAATATCTTAACATTTTTATTTTTCTGCGAATGTACCCAGTGTATTGTAGTGTTAGTGATTTTTGAAGGGGTACATTCCGTAATTTTTTTATGTTTCAGCAGTATTATTTAGGTGACACAAAATTTTATAATGTAGATTGTAAGAACTAGCACACTACGTATCATAATATAATAATAATGGCTCAGGTAAATTTTAGTTTTTAATTTTTGTTAATAACATTCAATATTAAGATCATTTTTAAATATGTTTACCAGGTTATCGAGAGAAATTTATATTAAACTTTCTATAGAGATGTAAGTACGAAGGTAGTAACTTGTGATAAACATTTCCGCTTGTAAAATTTAATTAACATGTCCAATTAAATCTATGTATTGTCTAATAATAAATACGGCTTATCGTAACAGCTGACGTAACAATTTTGTACTCTTTAATTTCTCTAACAATCTTCGTTTCTCTTGGACTACAAATACATTAATACTAACAGGTTGGCTGAATGAACTGTTGTAGATATTACTCAAATGATTGGTGTCAGTCTTTTGATTCAGGAGAATTTTTAATGTTGACCATTGACCATTCCAAGGAAAAGTTGGTTTTTATAAATATCAACTTTTTTTAAGATTTTTTTAAGCCACTGTTGACTTTAACCAATATAATAGCTTTAACATTCACTACAATTTATTTGGTAATTTATGTTACTAATTAATGAGTTTTAAATTTTAGCTTTTATTTTTAAGAATTGCCTTGAATTTAGAAATGGATTGTATTTAATTAAATTTAATGTTTTGATAAGTGGGATAAGTTGGTCGGTCAAACTTTGTATGTAAGCTATTTTTTGTATGTAGCTGGTTGAGGATTATTTATTAGAGCTCTAACATAAAAGTTTTTGTTAAGGTTAGTATCAAAAATGAGTTTTTTTAATATGTGTTTTGGATAGCCATTGTTTAAAAACATTTCAAAACGTTTCTGTAGATTGACATCTAGGAAACTTCGATCACAGATTGCGGTTACTTTATTTTTTATAACTATAATTGTGTTAAATTTTTGATTTCTCGGATGACTAGAATAATAATTTATAAATCTGTTAGATGTATAATCTTTTTTATACCAATCTAATATCATTTTGTTGTGATTTGTCCTTATGACATTGTTATCTAAAAAAGGTGTAGAGGAAAGTCGCCTAAGGGATAGTGCCTAATATAAGATAGTTTGCTTTCGCACAAGTACTGTTCCGACATCTATCGTATTGTACCGTTTTTAAATAAAACGAGGGTTCTAATTTATATAAATATATTTATTTATAAGTTTACAGCACGATTATATCTTATCAACTAACTTAACTCATAAAAGCCCTTCTTATATATACAATTTATTATGTACTAGAATAATCCTTTCGAGAAGTTCCATCATCGTTCTCGAGATGCATGCTTCTGACAATCTTCCAATCCAGATTTTCTAGTGCACGGCCTATCTTGGGTAAGGCCAAATTCTTGATGTCATAATTGCACACGATTTTCTTGAAATTAGTTATAGCATGCCATATATCCTTGTAGCTTGATCTGTCTGTAGTATACGACTTCCTGGTCACCATATACAGCAAAGATCGAGAACCATCTTCTAATCTCAGTACTCTTCCAACTTTAGGCTGCTGGTTTTTTAACTCGTCCAAACTACCGAATTTCTTATAAAATACGGATGAGATTTCTTTAGTCATCTCAAGATCTTGGGCAACAGAGTGTGCTAGAGAGACGTTATGCGGAACACTAAAAATATCCTGCTGAACTTTTGTTGTCACGCCGAATCTAGCACTCTTTCTCTCTGCGTAATTTGACATAAATTCATTAAACTTGGTCGCCGGTCATCTTTGATCTCATGCTAAAGGGTTCGTGCTCCTTTTGCTTCATTTATTCTGTTTTTAATTTCATACGGACCTTCCCATTGTCTTGGTAGATTAGGAGACAAGGCTCGAAGACGTTGTGGATTATAAAGCCAAACAAGATCACCTACTTCATAGCTTTCATTCTTGCATCGATATTGATATTGATCTTTCATTCTGTTTGTGTTTGCCACTCCTGATGATTATTTAATTAATATAAAGGCATAAAACACTCATTTATATTTTACAGTCGAAACATTTAAAACATCTCCAAATGATCATCAACATTTTTTCAATATTTCAAATATTTATTTAAATATTTAATAATAAGCCTTGTCCGTTTGTCAGCCATTTTTTAGTAGGTACAATTTTTTCTAAACAAACATGTTAGGTTAGGTTAGTAATACAAAATGTGCATGTGAATACGTAGTTAAGGTAAAAAATACCAAAGAAAGTCTAATTAAAAAAAAATATACGAAAATAAAGAAAAAAAGAGCCTCAATTAGCATATAATACCTGAACATATACATACAGAACAATACCTGAAGAAAGATACCGAGAAACGGAAATCGTGGATGATCGATGAAATACTTGAACTTATGGATCAGAGAAAAGAAAACAAAGAAAATCTCCAAGAATATAAGAGAGTACATACCATCGTCAGAACAATGCCAAGAAATAGAGGAGTATTCAGAGCCGATATGATAACTTCAATGTTCATCGAAAGGTGAAGAAAATAGCTGGAAAGCTGCGAAAACGCAACAACGGAAAAATAACAAATGATGAAGGCAATCTTGCCATAACCAAAGAAGATAAAATAAAAGTATGGGAATAATACTTGGAGAAGCTTTTTCATGACCTTAGAACAATACAAGAGCTCACCATTGAAGAAAATTTAGGTCCCGAAATCCTACCAGAAGAAAGGCACCGAGACTTGATGAAATTCCTGCAGAACTGTTGAAACTATTAGATGCAGAACAAATAAAAATAATAACTGAAATATTTAATGAAATATACAAGGCAGGAAAAATACCAGTAGAGTGGCTCAAATCGGATTTCGTACCATTGCCCAAAAAACCAGGAGCAAAAGTTTGTGAAGATTATAGGACCCTAAGCCTAATGAGCCATCTGCTGAAGCTGTTTTTAAAAGTCATCCACAAAAGAATTTACCGGAAATACGAGGAATAAATTGCACCCAATCAGTTTGGATTTGTGAACGCCGTTGGTACGAGGGAAGCTTTATTTAGCGTGTAGGTATTGTTTCAGAAATGTAGAGATGTCAGCTGTAATCTTTTTGAATGGCTAATTGACTACCAGAAGGCTTTCGATAGAGTCAGGCATGAACAAATGATGGAAGTGCTGAAGAGGACAGGGATTGACGGAAGACTTAAAAATAATAGCTAACCTGTATTGGAATCAATCAGCGGTACTCCGAATATATGGAGAATATACAGATCAGGTCAAAATCTTAAGGGTAGTAAGACAGGGGTGCATAATTTCACCACTAATATTCAATCTGTACTCGGAGCACATTTTTGAAGAGGCTCTTAAAGATATTGATGAAGGCATCTCAATAAATGCAGTTAAGCTCAATAACCTGTGGTATGCAGATGATACAATAGTGCTTTCCAATACCATAGAAGAGTCATATCTACATAAAAAGATGAAGAAAAAAAAAGATCATTATAAATTTACTTTTCTACAAAATACTTGAAGGATTATTAAAAAAGTTAATTTAAAATTAAAAATAATTTCAGTGCGGTCCTGTCCAGACTGCGTGAGAGTAAGAATTAGAAAATTAATAACTTAAAAGATTGCGTCGTCTCGTTTAAATATAAATACAGCTGAAATAACAATATTTCATGTACTTTGTATTTCACTAAAAAAGTCTTAAATAAATGATACAAATAAAAACTGTATATTTAATTTAGATCAAATAAACCCACAAAAATTTTAAACGTAACAAACGAAAAGGTGCTTTCTTAGCAGTGGCAAAAATGTTGAATATAACAGTTACATTATGTTAAAATGTTATGAAATAATTATGACTATATCCGTTTAAATGTTCATTTAATAATAATATTTGTAAACATTTATATTTTAAAGGTATTTTTACTAATTTAATATGATATAGCTTGTATAAAATAACAAAAATGACTAATACAGTATTTTAGACTCCTACTTTAAACAAAAATCCTTAAAGGTTGCAGTTTTGGAAATATTAGTCATTTACGTAACAAGTTCCGAAAGTGATATTTTATAAGACGAGCAAGAATATTTGTAGGGATGACAAGAATGGCAGTTGAGAAACCTATTAGAAGACATTGGTTTCCTATACCAACTTGTGGTTAAGGTGTTATCTCCCATTCTAATGACACGCATGTCTAAGAAGGGAATACTATTTGTGGTGGGGTCCTCAAGTTCAGCAGTGAAAAGAGATACCACATCAAAACTCACTAACTCACTTTTCACCAATTTACCTTTTTCTAGTGTCACGACTTCCTTAAGAAATCATTGGAATTCTATCCAACCTAACTGTCCTGTATCCTGGGATGTATTTGCAGAACTATTGCAATTAGTATTTGACATTAATTTTTTGGTCTTTGATGACAAATATTATCTTCAAATTTTTGGGACACTTATGGGTTCCTCAATCTCTCCCATCGTAGTTAATTTTGTATTGGATGATTTAGTATCTGACCGTTTGGGTATTTTAGATTTCCAAATTCCTTTTATTAAGCGGTATGTTGATGACCTATTATTAGCCTTACCCCCAGACAAGATACAGGCCACCTTGTCTTTGTTCAACGAGTTTGATCCTCAAGTACAGTTCACTGCTGAACTTGAGGACCCCACCACAAATAGTATTCCCTTCTTAGACATGCGTATCATTAGAATGGGAGACAACACCAAGTTGGTATAGGAAACCAATGACCTCTAATAGGTTTCTCAACTACCATTCTTGTCATCCCTACAAATATAAATTAAACCTAATTAAAGCTTTAAGCTGTAGGCTAAATAGACTGATCATCATCATCATCATCCAGCCCCGTTTTCACATCCATTGTTGGATATAGGCCTCCTCCAAACGTCTCCAGTTCTCTCTATCTCTAGCTGCTGCAATCCAGTTTGTTTCTATTCTCCTTAGGTCGTCGGTCCATCGGGTGGGTGGTCTGCCTCGACTTCGCTTGTCGGCTCTTGGTCTCCACTCCAATAATCTCTTCGTCCATCTTCCGTCTTCCATTCTAGCAACATGTCCAGCCCACCTCCACTTTTGTTTATTGATTCGCAGTATAATATCGTCAACGCCAGTTCGTCGGCGTATCTCCTCATTTCTCACGCGATCTTTCAAGGTCAGACCCAGCATTGATCTCTCCATTCGCCTTTGTGTTACCCTCAGTTTTTCGGCAGTAGCTTTCGTTAAAGTTAGGGTCTCTGCTCCGTAGGTCAAGACTGGTAGGATGCATTGGTTAAATGCCTTCCTTTTCAGGTGAATTGGAGTATTTGTTTTAAAAATGTCTCTCATCCTTCCATATGCCGCCCATCCCAACGTGATTCGTCTATTTAGCTCGCAGGTTTGGTTGTCTCTGGTTATTCTGATTTCATGACCCAAGTATGTGTATTTATCGATTAATTCTACCTTGTTGTTATTGATCTGTATCTCTTCGCTGGGAACCATATTGGTCATCACTTTGGTTTTCTCGAAATTTATCTCCAGCCCAGTTTCTTGTAGTATGTAATTCAGTTCTTGGAGCATGTCTTTGATCTCTCCCAGATTATCTGACAGAAGCACGATATCGTCCGCAAAACGTAGATGGTTTAATCTTTCTCCATCGATGGTTATTCCTTTCTGTTGCCATGTTAGTCTTTTAAATGCATACTCAAGAACGGTAATGAACAGCTTTGGTGACATGGTATCACCTTGCCTGACTCCCCTTTTTATCTTTATCTTATTAGTTGCTGAATGTAGACTTATGGTTGTTGTGGCATTTTCATATATATTTTTAACTATATTACAATATCTGTGGTCGACCCTACAATCTTGTAGTGCTCTTAAGATGGACGGTAATTCCACTGTATCAAACGCCTTTTTAAAGTCTATAAACTGATAAGTCTATAAATAGACTGATACATCCGGTTAATCGAAGGGAATCCCTTCAATTGCTTAGAAATATTCTAATTGAGAATTCATATCCATATTCCCTCATTAATAAATACCTTTATGCACAGAGTTATGGTTCCTCTTTAAATGACATGCCCAATGGTGACCAACTCAGAATAATATCAAATAATTCAAATAATTACACTGTTCTGACTAATACTGTACTTGGGACTCCAAGCACCCATTACTCATCTCTACCTTATTTTCCCCAAGTTACTGAAAAACTTATTAAACTGTACAAACAAAAAAATGTACCGGTTAAAATTGCGGTTAAAAATGCTAAGACTGTCAGGAATTTGTTTTCTAAAACTAAAACACCCTTGTCCCTTCTGGAACAAGTAAATGTCATGTATCACATACCTTGTGCTGAGTGTGACTTATGCTACATCGGGCAGACAGGGAGATCACTGAGAGGGCGTCTTACGACACACCGCAGTGATATTAACTTATCTAAGCATACTTGTGCTCTTGCCCAGCATGCTATTAACACTAAACACAAAGTGGACTTTAATGAAGTTAAGATTCGTGGCAATGAACGCAGTCTCATTAAAAGATAGTTTTTGGAAATGTGTTCAATACTTAAACACCCTAACGCTCTTAATAAGAGAACGGACATTAGTAACTTAAGCCAAATTTACCATGCATTAATATTGCAGAATTAGGCTTAATATGTTGTTTACTTTAAAAATTGTCCCCTACGGTGAAGTTTCTATCATTTTTTCATATTAAATAAATTCAAATAAAATAAAATTGTTTCTTACTTTACTTACTTATGCTCAAATAATTTAATAAAATTTTATAATAAAATAGATTCATAGAATCTATATTATTCTCAGTTCCAAATGTATGAACGTTGGACTGATGGAGGTTGAATCAATCTTCACCTGTTGCTGGCTATTCTGCCACAGACCTCAAGGCCACTGTCTTTTCTCGTTCGGCGTGGTACCTAAATTCTGGTCGCATTTCACCGACAGCGACTGAGAAGCTTAAGAGTGGTAACTTCATTATATAATTTTTTTTTTAAGTATCTATAATTCAATTTTAATAATGTTTCCTAAAGTTAAAATCAAATTTAAATAATAATATACTGTTGGAAGTGCATCATATGATCTTTTTGGTTCTCTATAAATTAATGTTTTTTACTTTAGTTTTTTCACATATTTTTTTATATACATGTCCAATATTTAATGTCCATTATCATAAGCTTCTTTACACATTTTATATCTTTGACTACTACATATCTTTTTAAGGTAACCCACTTATAATAACTTTTCCATGGATGTTTGGTTTTTCATATTGTTCTTTTTAGATGAACTGATGATGCTTCTTGATTAAGAAGTGAAACGTCTTCAATAAATAGATGAAGTAGCCACCTTCTTTGTCTTTTATTTCTCCACTTTGACCGAAAAACCCACCACTCTTCGAGTGTTCCTTAGTTTATATATATATATATATATATATATATATATATATATATATATATATATATATATATATATACATATTAATAATAAGTTAAATAGTACGCAGTCCTATTCATACCAGGAAGTTTAGTAAATCTAGAAGCTTTAATTTAGGTAAATCTCCCATTTTATATGATCTCAGATAACCTACCCTTAAGGTATCTCGTCCTAATGTCACAGCAATTTAAGACTAAATGTTTAAAGGTTTTATCATTTATCTCACAGAGTTTGGATTTTGACATATCTATTACCTTTGTTTTCAGGTTCTTTTTAGTTTTGAATAGTCTGCATGCATTCCTGTTAAAATACTTAGATTTTTTTATCTAAACTGATGCATTTTTAAATTATACCGTTATCATTAGACTTCGGCAAATATGCAAATAAAAATGTAGAAAATATGCGCATAAATATGCACGTGTTTACCCGAAAATATGCAAATATTTTACAAAATATGCATACAAATATAATTATGGTAACAATAAATGACCAAGTGGTGTTCAAAATTTTCTAACAAAAACTTATGGCTTCTGTCTGAGTACATATATTTATATATGGAAAAACTTCGTTCAACATCAACTGATGTAACGGGAGCATTTTTCAAACTAACCAAAACATTTGGTTCTAAATTAATTGTTTCCGAAATATTTCCAGCTAGAACACTGACTACTTCAGAAAGAATATGGTAACCTTTATTTTTTTTCATAGTAGCTTCAAATTTTTTTAAAATATCTTTTCCAATATTACCTCTAACGTTCCGACAACATGACGCAAATTCTTTTATTAATGCTGTACTTTCGAACAATGACAGTTTTGGTGATTCTAACTGAGTAATTGTTTTTTGAACAAAAACTAAAATTTGATTTTATAAATGAAAGTTCTTGTTGAAGCAAGTTACTCTGAAAAGTTTGTTTAGAATCCAAAAGAGATTGGGAACTTTCATCTGTTAACGTATCAATTATTATGTTCTTTATTTTAACAAAATGATCTGCATAAAAATTAGCTGCTTCTAACCATGTTCCCCATCGCGTTAAAATAGGTTGTGGTGGAAGAGGAATGTTAGGTAGCATTTCTTTATAAAGTTGAATTCTTATAGGAGATTTAAGAAATACTTTTTTTGACACTGAATATCATGGTATTTACAAGAGGAAACTTTTTTCGTATTTCCTCTGCAACTCTGTTTAATCCATGCGCTACACAAGTAACATGTATTAAATCTGGGAAAAATATTTTTAAATTTTGTCCTGCTTTCACCATATAAGGAGCAGCATCCGATAAAATATGCAGTAATTTATTAGAAGGAATAGTTGTCGGAAGAAAAAAAGTTGCTAATGTTTCTTGTATAAAACGCGAAATTGTTAAAGCATTTGTTTTCTCAGGTTGCTGGCATGAAATAAGATGAGATTTTGGTAAGGTATCTTCTTTAAGAACACCAATCAATAAATGAGCAATATACTTTCCTGAGGAATCAGTGGTTTCGTCTACAGATATGTAAAAATAATTATCTGCAATTTCTTCCTTAATATTAATTAACACCGACGAGTATAGCCCGTTCACATTATTTCTTCTTAGAGACCGATCACTTGGAACATTAAGTTTGCAATATTTTTTTAGAAACGAACTAAAATTAACATTTGCTAATTTTGAAAGCGGTATGTTTGCAGACACTAATGCGCGACACAAGTCTTCATTAAAAGTTTCTTGCTCATCTAATTTTTTTGAAGTAGATTGGAAACATTTAGCCATTGAAGTTTGATGTTTTCCTCCTATTTTTCCTTTTTTTGCAATGTGTGAAGCAGTTCTCACATGTTGGTCTATCTGAAATTTCTTCTCACATGCTATCTATAAATAAAAATAAAAACCTTTATTTTACCCCAACCTTTAAAATATAAAAATATACAAGGTGTTTTTGGTTAATCAAATAACTGGTTTGAAAAAAAAAAACACTCGCTAAGTGTTTTAAATGCAGTATTAATCCACAAATTAGTTTTTGTTACTAACCATTAGTACATCAACATCATATAACTTATTTTAAAATTCAACAAAAGTTTTTTTTTTGTTAATTCAATTACAATAAAAATAATTGTGTTTTAAAATAGCTGACTTCATAAAAAAAAGTAAAGGTGAAAAATTTTTCTAAATACACACCATTGTATTGTACCATGGACAATTTTTTCTCACTAAAGGAAGCTATTTTTCATTTAAAAACAACCTACGAGTACTAAATTTCAAGTAAATACGTTTATTGGTTTTAAAGTTATTGTTGTTATTAACTAAAATAATTTAATTTTTTTTAATTTTAACACCCTGTATCTCGAAAAGTAAATAAGTTTGACCCCTCATTAACTATATCGTTTTGTTCAATTTTTCGAGAAGTATCCACAGTCAAACGTTGTAAGTGTCATTTGGAAACACCCTGTATGTATGAAATATTAGATATTTAATAGAAAATATTAGATACTTACAATTTTGCCACAGACTGAACAGTAGATTTTTCCCATATCCATAGACAGCTCTTTATAAGGTTTAATCCAAGTTGAAGCACTGGTTGTTTTAGGCATTATAAAATCACAATCTTCCTTTTTGTTACGCACAACGAGTGTTTACGCTTTGAATATCAAAACAAAAATGATTTACAAATCTGAGCATCAAATTAGAAATGTTTAGGTACCTAATTCAATAAACTGGGAGATTTTGGAAAATCCCTAAATTAGGAACAAAACTATTAGCCGTTTACCTGCTGTTAAGATACAATAAATTGTAGATAGATTTGGGGATTAGATCATAAAATGCAAATGAGCGAACCCTTAGCGATTATCCAATAACTGAATGCCTCAGTGACCGAGACTTTCTAAGAATGTTGAGGGCTACTTAAATTGATCTTCTTTGAAATTTTAAATGTTTTGTACCTGTAAAGATTACGTACTTAGATCATTTCTTGATTAAAATGACTACAAAATTTTATACAAGAATTGAAATAAATTGGTATGTTTAAAAATTTTCAAATACAGTATAAAAATCTGAACTTTTATGCACTTTATGCAAACTTTTATACAAATATGCCAAAATATGAAATATTTGCATAAAATATGCACAATATGCAAAATATGCAATATGCATATTTGCCGAAGTCTAGTTATCATACTTAATAAAATATAATAATAATACTTCACGTCGACGATTTTATTTATTATGAAAGGAAAAACGGGAATTCTAACCATAATAATATATAATATTATAGTCTCGTGTTTGTTAGCACGTTAGCGTGAGTAAAAAATCACATTTTCAAGCAATTACGCATATTTAAATACGTATTTATATATGAACCTGGAGAGATCAATAAATAAGAATGTATACCGTTACACTTTTAGCTTTTTTAATATACACACAAATAAATCATTAGTTTGTATTTGTAGAAATGTTTATATAGAATATTAGAATACAGATTTAGTTTGACCATGGAAAAATTTTTTTTACTTTTGCCTCAGCATGAAAGGGTCATTGACTCAGTAAAAATTCGGATTTACAATTTATATAGTACATTTGGGCATTTAACGAGGTTGTTTAATGTTCAATATACACATTTTTTAGTTTTTTTTTATTCTTGTTACCCTCCTACGGTATATACTCAAAACTGAGAAAAACTAAAAAGTTTTATTTCTCGCATATCTTGAAATATTATCAAGACGATTGATTTCACTCGTCTTGCTAATATTTCAAGATTAAATCTTTTATTGCAATTTTTACACCTAGATAAAGTATGTTCAGCGATAACGGCCAAACACAAAAATGTAAACATAGCGGTAAATAACTTACAAACAGCGCTAGATGACATAGAAGAATGGAGTTGAAAATGGAAAAGCGCTATAAACTCTGGAAAAGACACAGGCTGTACTTTTCAAAAAGAGGCACCAACAACCAGAAGAGCAGGTGACTGTGCAAGATAATCCCATCGAGTGGAAAAGCGAAACAAAATACCTCGGAGTAATCATGGACAAAGGCTTAACGTTTAGTAAACACGTAGACGCTACGATACAAAAAGCCAACATGGCAAGAGCATTAATAAGAGGTCTAGCAGGAAGGATAAAAACCAAAATAAGATTAATAAATAGTATAATTCTTCCTATACTAACATATGCATCTCTCGCATGGGGACACATAATGTTACACAACAAAAAAGAAAATACAAGCGGCACATAACAGCAGCCTAAGAGAAGCAGTCAACGTACCGAGATACGTTGCAGAAAGATTCCTCTTCAGAGAATTACAACAAATTAGAGTGACTGATATATTGAAGGAAAAAGCAAGGACAAAGAGCGCGGAGATAGAGAACCATCCTAGTCGCATATTGCGAGAGATCATGAGGTACGACGCTTTCCACAGATGGAAGCACAAGAGACCCAAACAACAAATAGTAGAATAAAAACAAACGTACTAGAGAGAAAATCAGTAAATACACCAAAGAGAAAACAAAACACCAGAAAGAAAACACTACAAAAAACAACAAAAACAACGCACCAAGAAGATAGTTCGTAGCTCAAAAAACTCGTGGACAATCGCAACGTACAGCGTAGGCCCAGTTAATTTTAAGTAGATAATTAATATACTAATATGCACTAATTCTGATTTTGTTTCAGGCATCCTACAAAAAAAATCCAAAAAACACACAAAAAAGACTTCGGCCACCAAAAAAATTAAAAAACTACTAACAAAAACCGGCGCAAGCCACAAAAAAAAAAAATAACAAAAACTGTTAAAAACCCGGGCACATAGGACCCAACGCCTTGAGCACCAAGTCGCCAAACTGAGCCTAGCTCAGAGCGGAGACTTGATGCCCAAGTAAGCAATTTTAGTTCGCGGATAAGCCGCAGTAAGATAACAGGATTATAGCGACAATGCACTGTCCGCAGTTTTAAATTCGGTTAGGAAACCATGTTGGAGTTCTATTACACAGGACTCCTACATGAAGAGCATTTAGCTGATAGTTGTGCCCCTATCGCGCATCAAATTGCTATAGGGGGAAAAGGGATGGTCTGGATGGAGTGACTCCTGGTTTTACTCGAGTTAATACACCTCGTTTCAATTAATTGTTACACCCGAACGTAATTCTTAGGGGTCAACGTGTCTCACAGGCTGGGTTTAATTAAATTGCTTGCTTGCTTGATAAAGTATATTTCTACACTAACAATCTTTATTTCCGGCATATTATCTATTTATTGGGCAAATCCATTAAAATTTACAATTTATATTGTTACCTTACTCATTGTTAACGTAAATAGCGACGATATCTGTTATTTTAAAACAATTACAAAACTTTTTTCTCCATGGGCTCATCTGATCCAAAAATCTCCGTTATTACTAAAGTTGAAGCTTGTTGTGTTTGCTATACATTGTTATTTCTTACATCCAGTCTAGAATTTTTGTACCCTGTAGAAGTTTGTATAGACTGACTTTCATGGACTTAGTCCTCTATAGCCTTACGTACTGCAGATTTTGGTACTCCCAGAATCACAGCCGGTTCGTTTAGTTCATTCGATCCTGTTTTAACAAGTGTATGTGCTTATGCTGCAAGTGTATGCAAGTGATTAGATCTTTACCTGCTAGCTGTTTCTAAAAGAAATGTTTTTATTATACAAACCACTAATGGGCCCTTTGATCAATTAGTTTTAGCCAAGTTTGATCAGTATCGTTGAATTGTAAATTATAAGCTATTAAAATTTATACTAGAGTTTTTGTAGATTACAAAATATTTAAATCAAGATTAAGATTTACATATTTCACAAATGCTAAATTAATGTTCTGCACATATGAATACAAATATGGCGTCTTTTACGGTCACGGGATCTTGGACAAAAATCACAACGACGTGAACGCTTTTGTGGCTCTTGGGGTGGTAGTTCGTCAGGATATCCAAGGTATTGTCTCAGAGATTGTCTTAACTTTCTTGGCAGTCGGTTATTTTCTACTCTTTGCTTTATATAATCTTCCACCAAAGAATCAGCTAAGTTTTTGAGAAAAGTAGAACGGACGTTACAATTCGGCAATGTTTGAAATTGGCGTAACATAAAAGAATTGATTCCAGACCTGTCTTCGAATGACAGAGTTGATCAAACGTATCGACCCCACCTTTAGTCGAATTGTAGAATATGGTAATTTCTGGCTTTTTTGTTTCTGCATTTATTTCGTCTCCAAAATGCATAAAACTTATAAGTAGAACGCATTTTTTCTTTTCTGAAACATGGGTTACTAAAGTTACATCTTTTAAAAAAGCAAACGCCGATGAGGGGATTTCACTGCGTTTTTTATCTAGAAATTGTACCGGTATTCCGGTATTTCTCTTTTATTTTTGCGGAGAGTTCCTACCATGGTAAGTTTATTTTCAAGAAGTTTTTTTGCTAACTCGATCGATGATAACTAGTTGTCCATTGTTTTGTTACGATTTGTTCCTGCTATTGTTTTCTATAGTTTCATAACTTATTGGGTTGGAATAGAACCATCTTCGGGCCTTCTGTTTGGATCTTTTCCTGTATAAGGAATTGCAGAACACATATAATTAGTTTTGACGTCGCACATCATAATAATTTGAATACCATATTTGGCAGGTTTGCTAGATAAGTACATTTTGAATGGGCAGCGACCCCTAAAGTTTAATAGCTGCTCATCTATAGTTACATATTCATAGGGAGTATACAAGTTTTCGCAGTTTTCTATAAATAGATCTCATATTTCTCTTATTGGTGCGAATTTATCGACAGTTATCGACCTATATTGACTCAGTCTATTTGTATTATATATCTATGTAGAATGGTTTGTAACCTTCTGCTGCTTGAATATGCTGAACGTAACTTCAAACCCTTTGGTTTTTAGTATACATCTTACAAGTTATCGCTACATCTTCGTAAAAATTTAATGGAATTTTGACAATGTGCCAGTTTTTCGTATAAAATTTCCAATCTTCTATACTTTGAATAGCGCTTTGAATACCGTTTCTTAATATCGTTCTGAAGCTTTTTCTTGTGGCATTTTGATGCAATTTATTATTTTTGTTGCGAATAAGCCACTATTTTACTTTAAAATAAGTTTATTTGTTTTAACTTTAAAATAAGTTTATTTTAACAAAATATCAAGATTAACTGATTGTGCAAAACTGTTGATATTGCTGTATTGATAACGCTACAAATTAGAAAAATCCTGATACTCTCATTTTGTCAAATCCAAAAAAAACTCCCTTAATCTTTCAACATTTTAATACAGTACAGGCTGCAGAAGATTGGACAGAAGATTTAGACGACTTAAGCGACCTTGAGCAGAAAAACTAAAGTTCTTTGGAAAGATTACAAACCATTTATATTATGTTGTTTTTTGTGGAAAAAACTCGTTTTAATTTAAACTTTTTTTAAACATTCTAATAAGAGATGAAATAAATTTTTAAATATTAATGATTGATATTGTTGTTAATCATGGACGCAGTTTGGATTCCGCGATTCCTTATTCACCCGAGAAGCTCTATTCGCTGTCCAAGTGCTTATGCAAAGATGCAGGGATGTTACCTGTGATGGGTATACTTGTTTTATTGACTACAAAAAGGCATTTGATAGAGTAAAGCATGATAAACTTATAAACATCTTGAAAGAAGTGGGGGTAGATAATAGGGACTTAAGAATCATCTATAATTTATATTACAACCAAACAGCCAATATTAAAGTGGATGACCAATTGACAGAGGCAGTCTCCATAGATAGAGGAGTGAGGCAAGGATGCATTCTATCCCCGGTGTTATTTAATATATACTATACGAAGATATACTGAATATATCTTCGAGCAAGCGCTAGGCAAACTACAAAAAGGCGTATTAGTCAACGGAATAAGTCTAAACAACATTAGATATGCCGACGACGCAGTAGTTTTTGCAGATAGTCTGGACGGTTTACAAATAATGTAGCGTATATAAGTAGAGAACACGGACTTGATCTTAATACGAAGAAAACAAAGTACATGGTAGTCAGTAAGCGCGAAATATTAAATACACAGCTTTTGGTTAACCAATATCCAATTGACAGAGTGGACAGCTACACATACCTTGGTACCAACATTAACAGCCAATGAGATCACTCCAGTGAAATAAAACAACGCATAGGAAAAGCGAGATCGGCGTTCATAATGATGAAGTCTCTTTTCAGAAGTCACGATTTACCACTTGCTACCAAAATCTCTCTCATTAGATGCTAAGTATTTTCTACGTTATTATACGGAGTAGAGGCCTGGACACTTTCCGAAGCTTCTTTAAGAAAACTCGAGAAATTCGAGATGTGGTGTTAATGTTGAGGTCCTACGTAGAATAGGCAAGGAATGCGAGATTATTAACACCATCAAAGAGCGCAAACTAGAATATCTTGGCCATGTTATGAGGAATGAACAGAGATACGGCTTGTTGCAACTCATTCTTCAGGGCAAGGTATTTGGAAAGAGAGGACCTGGTTTCAAAACCTGAGAAAGTGGTTTAATACATAGACAACCGGACTATTCAGAATAGCAGCAAGCAAAGTTAGGATAGCCATGTTGATCGCCAACATCCGGAACGGATAGGCATCGTAAGAAGAAGAAGAAGATTGTTGTTAACACATATTTAGTATTTCAGGTTTTGATTAAAATCAAAAACTTAGCTTTGTGGCATATATCGACTGTATCGTTGTTGCTTTAAGGTCTTTTAAAACGTGTAAAAACTAGTTTTCCTATAATTGATAGTCATAAAATTGTTTCCGAATTAAAGATCGTGTATTTTACAGTTGGTTTTCTTGGTAATAATCTGTATACCTATTGCATACTCTATTCATATTCTCTAGTAAAATGAAAGAATGAAAAATTCATTTCTCTTGCTATTTTTTTTTAATAGTATTTTGATAATCTATTAGCTTCCCCAACTGTCGTGTTAAAACGATCCCTTAAAGTGATAATACATTTAAAAGGAGTAGAGCTTTTAGAAATTGCTTTCTTCCCAAGGGTGCCCGGCCTAGTAAAAAGCATCAAAATTTATGTAAAATAGGGATCCAGTTGGTTTGTAAAACGAAAAACCGCTTATCCTGATTTAGTCGTTTTCTGTAAAATCTGTTTTCTTTAGAATTTATTTAGTTTGTACCGTATATTGATAGTAGAATGCGAATGTGTATATCTTGCATACAGTTTACGAGTTATATTAGATCTTGAAATAGGAGGAATGCCAGTAGCGTATCGTATTTTAGAATTATCAGCAAACAAAGAAATATTGATATTATGTGTAGTGATAGAACACTTCTAAATATCTAATCCATAATATATTATGCAAAAATAATATATATTTAATTTTATTTACTTTTTTTTATTGGTAACTAACCACAATTTCAGTTTAAAATATGTTTATTTTGACGTTTCGATTTCCACTTCGAAAATCGTTTTAAAAAATATATATTTAACCATAGAAGATCACACCTGTTCCTTTTTTAACGTAAACCGTACACAGAAGTATGTATTAAATACCCAATGATTTTTGTTCAGAAAAAGAACAAAAGTAAATATCTCAGGAGATTCAGAGACTACCTAATTCCTATTGAATACACAAAAATAATTTAATTCATTATTTTATTTTCTCTTTCTTTTACACGTTTTTTTATTTATTTAACACTTAAGCTGTGTTCATAGCACTGAAATCTGGGTACTGATGACCAATTATTAATTTTTCTTTGACATAAACTACTAAATGATATTTAAATTCTAAGATAATTGATGGATTCGACCGTTACTTGATGGAAATTCATTTTATGTATCAATAAAACACTGAAAACTTTGTTTTCAAACTTCCACAAAATTTATTTTAGGTTCTTATCACTACAGCTGTTTCGGCTGATTGCCTTTCTCAAGTGATCTGTTTTTGGTATGGGTTTACACTTTATAGTCTCTAATGAAATAGGTTGAGGGGGGGAGAACTGTTTGTCTCAAGCTGGTCATTCAGAATTATATCTGTGTTTTTTAATTTGTTGATTTCCATAGATTCTAACAAAGATAGCTTAAGGCCTTTATTTTGAATGTGGAGAATTTTAAATTCGTCATTAAAAGAATGATTATGATCTAGAAGGTGAAGTGCGTATGTAGACTCTGTTTTTCTATTATTGAAAGCCCTTTTATGTTCTGCTATTCGTTTATTAAAATTTCTACTTGTTTGACCAATGTAAGTTTTTGGGGAGTCGCCACATTTAAGTTTGTACACACCACTGTGTAAGTGTTTTTTATGTTGGCTCTTGTTGTTTTTAATATATTTGCCTAGGTTGTTATTTGTTCTGAAAGCTGGTGTTATTCCTTTCTTTTTTACGTGTTTGGCTATTTTTGTTGATATTTTGCCTGTATATGTAATCGAGCAGAAGGTACTGGGTTTTTTCTCTGGTGGTGGAAATACTAAGTTCAGGGCTTTCTTGTGTAGTTTTTGATTTAACATTTTATTAATTGTTTGTTCGTTGTATCCATTGTTTACTGCTATTTGCTGAATGATATTTAATTCTGTCTCAAAATTGTATTTTGACATAGGAATTGCTGTTAATCTATGTAACATACTATGATAGGCTGCCAGTTTATGTTGTGTGGGATGGGATGATGAATTGTGAATAGTCGTGTCCGTATGGGTAGGTTTATGAAATATGGAGAAGTCATGTTTGTTTTTAAGTCTGGTAATTTTTACATCTAAAAAATGTATGGATTGATTTTGTTCTGTTTCTATTGTAAATTCAATATGACTATGAAGAGAATTAATATACGATAAAAATTGGTCGAGTTGCCTGTTAGTTCCTGTGAAACATACCAGTACATCGTCTACGTATCTCCACCAATATAAAAACTGTTTGAATATGGGATGTTTTAAAATCTTTGTCTCTAGATGATCCATAAAAATATCTGATGGCAATGGGCTTAGAGGATTGCCCATTATAAGTCCTGGACTGTTATTTGTATATAATTCATTATTAAATTCAAAGTAGTCCTGGTTTATGCAAACTTCAAGAAGATGTAAAATTTCAGATGTAATGATTGGATTTGTACTATTTTGGTCTAAAAGGTTTTTTACTAGAATAAAAGTTTCTGTGGGAGGTATACTAGGAAAAAGATTTTTTACGCCAAATGAAATTAATCTAGAGTTGTTAGGTAACTGAAAATGTTGTATTTTATTAACTAGTTCTATTGTATTTTTTATGGTAAATTTAGGTGAAAATTTAGTGTGTTCTAAAATAATCTCTAGCAGTTTTTTTGCAAGTTTACATGACGGAGCTGTATAAAAAGACACTACAGCTCTTATTGAGTGATCCGGTTTGTGTAGTTTAGTTTTATACAGCTCCGTCATATAAACTTTCAAAAAAACTGCTAGAAATTATTTTAGAACACACTAAATTTTCACCTAAATTTACCATAAAAAATACAAATAGAACTAGTTAATAAAATACAACATTTTCAGTTACCTAACAACTCCAGATTAATTTCATTTGACGTAAAAAATCGTTTTCCTAGTATCACTCCCACAGAAACTTTTATTCTAGTAAAAAACCTTTTAGACCAAAATAGTACAAATCCAATCATTACATCTGAAATTTTACATCTTCTTGAAGTTTGCATAAACCAGGACTACTTTGAATTTAATAATGAATTATATACAAATAACAGTGCAGGACTTATAATGGGCAATCCTCTAAGCCCATTGCTATCAGATATTTTTATGGATCATCTAGAGACAAAGATTTTAAAACATCCCATATTCAAACAGTTTTTATATTGGTGGAGATACGTAGACGATGTACTGGTATGTTTCACAGGAACTAACAGGCAACTCGACCAATTTTTATCGTATATTAATTCTCTTCATAGTCATATTGAATTTACAATAGAAACAGAACAAAATCAATCCATACATTTTTTAGATGTAAAAATTACCAGACTTAAAAACAAACATGACTTCTCCATATTTCATAAACCTACCCATACGGACACGACTATTCACAATTCATCATCCCATCCCACACAACATAAACTGGCAGCCTATCATAGTATGTTACATAGATTAACAGCAATTCCTATGTCAAAATACAATTTTGAGACAGAATTAAATATCATTAAGCAAATAGCAGTAAATAATGGATACAACGAACAAACAATTAATAAAATGTTAAATCAAAAACTACACAAGAAAGCCCTGAACTTAGTATTTCCACCACCAGAGAAAAAACCCAGTACCTTCTGCTCGATTACATATACAGGCAAAATATCAACAAAAATAGCCAAACACATAAAAAAGAAAGGAATAACACCAGCTTTTAGAACAAATAACAACCTAGGCAAATATATTAAAAACAACAAGAGCCAACATAAAAAACACTTACACAGTGGTGTGTACAAACTTAAATGTGGCGACTGCCCAAAAACTTACATTGGTCAAACAGGTAGAAATTTTAATAAACGAATAGCAGAACATAAAAGGGCTTTCAATAATAGAAAATCAGAGTCTACATACGCACTTCACCTTCTAGATCATAATCATTCTTTTAATGACGAATTTAAAGTTCTCCACATTCAAAATAAAGGCCTTAAGCTATCTTTGTTAGAATCTATGGAAATCAACAAATTAAAAAACACAGATATAATTCTAAATGACCAGCTTGAGACAAACAGTTCTCCCCTCCTCAACCTATTTCATTAGAGACTATAAAGTGTAAACCCATACCAAAAACAGATCACTTGAGAAAGGCAATCAGCCGAAACAGCTGTAGTGATAAGAATCTAAAATAAATTTTGTGGAAGTTTGAAAACAAAGTTTTTAGTGTTTTATTGATACATAAATTCTAAGAGTTTTAACTTTATGGTGTTCTCTTATTCTATGTAACAACTATAGCTAACACACAACGCAACACTATGCTCTGGTTTTACACTCAATAACCCTTTACCGGCAATAAATACTCCAACGAATTTAAGACCACAAAAGGCTTATTGCAGGGATGCTCTACATCTCCGACACTGTTCAAGATATTCCTCGAACAAATATTAAAACCATGGAAAAGAAAATGTGAAAGGATGGGAATACCAATCCGGGACAACTTCTTGTACACATTAAGTTTGCAGATGACTAAGTGGTAACGGCTGAAGATGAAGAAGATCTGTGCTATATGCTCCAAAACTTAGAAAACGAATACACAAAAAATGGACTGGAAATAAATCTAGAAAAGACCGAATATTTAACAACAGAGCAAGAACCAGTGAGAAACTTGGAAATGGACAATAATAGGGAAATTAACGGCACTGACAAATTCAAATATTTGGGATTCGTACTCTCAAAAAATGGAACCACCGAGCAAGAGATAACCAGCAGATTAGCACAGACAAGAACATGTATTAAACAAATGAACGGGGTACTGTGGGATAGACGGATTACCAGAAATACAAAGAAGAGAATTTATAACACCTTGTTACGCAGTATAATGACCTATGGAGCAGAGAATTTAGTAATAAATAAAGGAAACAAGTCCAAAATCACAGCCACTGAAATGGAGTTCATGAGAAGAAGTTGCAGAGTGACAAAAATGGATCGCATCAGAAAGGAGGAGATAAAACAAAGAATGACAGTAGAACAAGACATACTGAGCTACATCGAAGAAAAACATTTAATTTGGTATGGACATGTGAGAAGAACAGATCATACCAGGTGGATAGCAAAGATTTCGGATTGGAGCCCAATAGGAAGGTGGAAAAGAGGTAGACCCCGAAGATCATGGAGGGATGAAGTGGACGAGGCTATGAAAAGACGAGACCTTAGAGATGGAGAATGGCAGAACAGGAAGGACTTGAGACGTTGGCTGAAAGAAGGAAGGCGGCGACAGCTGTAAAAATCCTTATATAGATAGATAGATAACCCTTTACACTAACTCAAATGGTTTGCTTCGTTCGTGTCTTTTTTCTAACTCAGTATTATCGGGGAACTGGATGGCCTCGATGTTAAGATGACTATGAACCCGTTGCTCTTGACTACTTGCCATCTTCTTGTCTCCTTGTTAACTTTATTTACATCTTCACTTTTTTCTACCAAAAAACATTGGCGATGTACCCTAATACTTTATTCTGGAATCTCTGGATGATCTGGATATTACTTGAATTGGCACAGCCACAGAGTTGGCAACCATACATCCATACTGATCTCAGTCTTTGTTTGTGTAGGAATTGTTTGTTATGTATGGACAATGTTAAATTTCTTTTCATCAGACAATATATTTTGTTGTAAGGGGTACCAAGTTCTTTCCTGTTTTTTTAATATGACTTTCCAGCGAAGTCTCGCAGCAAGTGTGATACTTAAATATTTTGCTAAAGATGTATTATTAATTTTTATTTTCTAGTTCAGGTATATTGTATGTGTATAACAGGTAAAGCACAGGACCTAATACGCTTTCTTGAGTAACTCTCGCTTTGATTTCTTTTATATCTGTGTACACGCCTTCTTGCTTAATTTTAAAATATCTGTCAGATATGTATGACTGCTAAATTTTTAAGTATTGTTTAAGATTAAAAATTTAGAGTTTATAATTATTTATTTATACCAATCTTTGCCAAAGGCCTTAGCTACGTCTAAAAAAATTTAAAAACACACTTTCTTTTCTTTTATTGATTTTCTAATTATGTTGGTAATTCTGTGTACCTGATCAATCATAGAATATTTATTTATAAAGCTGATTTCCAAATTGGTTGATTGACATTACTTTTTTCTCTTCTGTTAGTGATTTCTTTTTTTTAGCAGGAGTTTTTAAAAAACTTTGACATCACTTATAAAAGTAATATTGGTCTATATAATGAGACTTCATTAGGTGATTTCCCTGGTTTTGGTATCAATATAACCTTAGATCATCTTCTTCTTTTTCTAGTGGTGCTATAACCCTCTGTAAGTCTTGGCCTGCTCAACAATGTTCTTCCATTCTGCCCTGTCGGATAGTTTCCTTCGCCATTGCCTAATGTTCATGGTTTTAAGATCCCTCTCTACGTCGTCAATCCATCTTTTATGGGGCCTTCCCCTTGTTCTGTTTCCTTGGGGCTTCCATCTCTGGACTACTTTTACAGCTCGATTATCTGGCATTCTTTCTAGGTGACCAAGCCAGTTTAATCTTTGTGACTTTACAAATCTAACAATATCTGCACTCTGTATTTGTTCATCCAGCTCGTGGTTCATTTTAATTCTCCACGAACTATCGCTGTATTAGGTTGGTCTAAATATCTTCCTGTAGATATTTTGTATTTTGCGCTCAAATATTCTTAAATGATTTTCATCAGTGGTTGAGAGGGTTCACGTTTCACATCCATATGTGACCACTGGTCTAATTACTGTTTTGTAGATTCTAAGCTTAGACTCACGATTCAGTAACTTAATTTTAAATAAGTCTTTGTATGCATAAAAGCACTTATTACCGCTAAGAATCGGTGCTTGTATTTCTTGACTGATGTTGTTGTTGTCATTTATTATTGAGCCTAGGTAGGGAAAAGTGGAGGCATATTTGTAGGTATGGTTGTCTACCTTCAGATTCTCATGTTGATTTGATTTTGTGCATTGATCTTGTATTAATACAGCCGTTTATATCCAGTTTACTAACAACAGTTTCTAAAGTTAGATTGAAAAGTGTTGTTGGTAAGGCATCACTTTGTCTAACTTCATTTTCAATAACAAACGACTGCGTCATATCTCCATTCTAACCATAACCTTAGATATAACCTTAGATATTTATTAAAAATTTTAGACGCATCTTAAGCCAATAGAAGGTGCAGCGAGACATCCATATCATCCAAAAAGGGTAAAGTTATATAAAATACTCTACATGCAGCATTCACTGGACAGGTACATCCATCATGGATGATGGATCCACTGGATCCATCATGCACCAGGAATCGCTAAGTGTAGGTAAATAAATAAATATGACTATTATATAAAATTACAGTAAAAATACTTTTTACTATAAAATCTACTACACCAATCTCAGCTAATCTACACCTAAATAAACCTCTAAAAAGTTTTAAAAAACTACCTTATTTTTTATTATAGGGGTAAATTCATCTTCAAAACAGTCATTTTTTTCGCAATTTTTATAAAATCACGTAAAATTACCTTTTAATGGTTTATTTACTAGTTTTAAGTCTCACAAATTATATCTTATTGGAATTTAAAAAAAAATTGTTTCCCAATTGCATCTTTTGGTCTGCAGTGGTGAAAAATACATAACTAAAGGTGCCAAAATAATTTTTTTTGTTACCTTTAAACAACTGTCTTAAGTAGACTTAAAACAATGAATAGAACAAATTATAACCATAAATATAATAATATTTTTGATAATAGTATTGTGTTTTTTTCCTGATTTAGAAAGTAAAAGTTCCCTTAAATGCGATCTTTGCTGTTACTTTTTTAATTTCTAAAATATCTAAGTCAATATCTTTACAGTTCATTGGCTGAGAACTAAAACAACGGATATTTTTCTATGGTATACACATTAAATATTCATCAAGAGTTAGCTGATGAACCTCAAGTACATTTATTACTCTCCCAGCAGTCGAGTCCAGGAGAAGTGGTATTATTACCTCTTACGGTAAGCAATCTCTTTGAAGAAATTAAACGCTTCCTCAAATTTCACCCTGAGTTAGTAGTGACTCAATCTGACAAAGGTAATGTTACCGTAATAATGTTGAAAGATGATTACTTTAAACTTTCTCAAGATATTCTTGATCAGGGTTCATCCTACATAACCCTCCCTAGTGACCCAACTAGTAATATTCAAAATAAATCTAATGCCATAATAAAACGCCTTTGGCAACAGAAACAAATTGATTTGAACACAAAAAAGAGACTCTCATCCTATAAAAGTGTTGTTACAAAATTCTACACCCTCCCTAAAATCCATAAACCTAGCTTAACTATGAGACCTATAGTTTCCTCCATAGGCTCACCAACTGAACATATTGCAGGCTTTCTCACCAATATTTTGACCAAAGCTTATGATTCAAATAATGATTACTACATCAGAGATTCTTTCCAAGTTGTTGAGTTATTTAACAGAACTGTATTACCACATAATTATGTTCTCGTTAGTCTAGATGTGGTCTCCCTCTTCAGTAATGTTTACTTAAATGCCGTTCTCCGATCTATTCAAAAACACTGGAATAAAATTTCACAAGTATGTAGCATCGATTACGATATGTTTATTGAGATGATAGAGTTCTTGTTTAATTCCACTTGCTTCTCTTTCAATAACAAATATTATAAACAAACCTTTGGCACTCCTATGGGAGCCAGTATCTCTCCAATTCTAGCTACATATGTAATGGATGATTTGTTGGATATTATTCTTTAGGTTGTTCCTTTCAATGTTCCTTTTATTAAAAAGTATGTTGATGACATTATTATGTCGTGCCCACAAGGTTTAGAATTTGAGCTCTTAGACATTTTCAATAGCTACGACTCCCACATTCAATTTACTCTTGAAAAAGAGGATCAAAACCAATCTGTTCTTTTTTAGACACAATGTTTATTAAAGAACTGGATAACATCATTACAATTGATTGGTATAGAAAAAAGTGTAACTCTGGAAGATATCTCAACTACCACTCTTACCACAAGTCAAGCATGAAAATTAATCTAGTCAAACAAATGACCACACGAGTTTGTAAACTAGCTGACCCTGTTTTTAGAAAGAAGAATCTCAACATCCTTTTACAGTTGTTCCTAGATAATTCTTACCCCGAATCCTTACTTAGGAAAATCATCTTCAATACATCCTCTGTTATACTCAACACACAAGTAAACCCTCCCCAAAATACAGGTGCTATGAAAGTTAGCTCTGATTCCCACTCACTGACTAACAATATTCCTAATATATCTTTTGTATCACTTCCATTTATCAAGGATGTCTCTCCCAAATTGACCAGAATTTTTGCTCAATACCTACCAAATGTAAAAATTGCTTATAAAAGCACTCTAGTTGTGGGATCTTTGTACAAGTCATTGAAAGATAAAGTACCAAACTTAGATAAAAGTGATGTTGTCTACAAACTTAATTGTTTAGGCTGTGAAGGTTCTTATATAGGTCACACCTCCCAAAAAGTTTCTAGCCGCTTGACTCTTCACAAGAGTTACATTAGGTTACACCCTGATAGATGTTCTCTAGCCACACATGCTAACACAACAGGGCACTCTTTCGATTTTCCAAATGTAAAAATCCTATCCACGGAGAGCAATTATTTAAAAAGATTGTTTCTCGAGATGGCTTTCATTTTTCAAGAAAAAGAAAATATTTACAAAAAGACAGATACCAATAATTTAAGCAACTTATATTCATTATTGTTAACTTTGGATAAACACGAATCTACTAATACAGACAATTCATCATCAACAATATAAGTTTCATTATATATGAGATATACAATACCTCTCCTACTTCTTCTAAAATAAGTCTTTTTACCTTTTCTGTTTCAAGAAGTTCAGCGTCTATCAGGTATACTATTACCTTTACATTGTTATCATTAAGATCTAACGTTCTATCGTTTTAAGTTGACAGTAACGAATTCACAACCAATTCTTTTGTTTCTGATAAGAATGTTTATAACCTAAATTTTATTTTATGACATGTTCTGTAATTATTTTAACATAATTTTATTTAAGTGTTCATGTATATGTGTTTTAAAGTGTTTTAAATATGTATTTGTTAAAGAACGTTTTTTAAAAAACAATTTTGTATAGTTTTCGCCATCAATTGTAGGGGTCAAATGAGTTGTTCATTTCATTTGATAAACATCACGACAACTAACCTCAATTAGTGTAAGATGCAAAACAACAATTCTTTTTCTGTATTTTGTACTAATTTTGTTTATTGTAGCACCCTGATGATGCAAATAAAGATTTGCGAAAGCTTGGTTTACTAAAAAGAGTACTTCTTTGTCCTATTTTCCGCTGCACACCCAAATATTTGAGTTTTGTATATATATATATATATATATATATATATATATATATATATATATATATATATATATATATATATATATATATACCTACTCCTCCATGAGCCTTGACCGTCCTGCAAAATCAAGAAATCATTTTATAGCCTTTCATACAGACAGTCTGTAGCTTATGAGGTACAAGCCAGTCCTCCTTAAGACAGAAATAATCAAATGAAACATCATTCAGCAGTACTTTAACAAGAAAAGAGTTATGCAATGTTTGAACATTATAATGAATTATCTTTAAATACTTTTTAACTTTAAAAACAGTTTTATTCCAAATAACACTTTTACTTCTTTTTTTTTTGTTAACGTATCTGCTTTGCTTAGGTGATTTATCGATGGAATGTTTTCTGCAAAAAAATACTTACTCACCTCTATACCCTTCGACCACGTCTATTGTTGAAAAAAAAATATCCTTTAATTCTGCATCTTCCGTAATTCTGACGACGAATTGGATGCATTTTCTTTTTCTCGTACAAAGTGCACTTGAACTCATGTCCAGGGAACTTTATAGGCACGTTTCTAATTTTTCTGTACTATAAGATTGTTTATACTTTGCGGCACAAATCCACATCTTGTCTTTTGATGCTAGCTCTATACTCTTATAATTCTTATCATCATTGTTAGGACTTTTATTTTTAACTTACTTTTTTGACAGAATTAAACAGTCGCTATACAAAACATTCAAGAGACTCAAAAAAAATCTACTCACATTTTTAAAATGTAATCCTTTTTGTCCATGTTCCCCAAACTTTTCTACCTTCTATTTAAAATTGACGAAAATCCATATTATGTTCCCTTAAATTAGTAGAATTCGAACGCTTTGGGAACTTGTAAACCCTTAACACACTTTCTTTGTAGTTTCAACTCCTATTTGGTGCATGAATAAGATTGCATGCCATGTCTCTTCTTGTGTGTACTCAAGCGAAAATAACAAGAAATTCGTTGCATGGTAGAATGCGAGTTTCATGCGCTTTCTGCTTATCGCTTTTCATATTTTACCTTCTCAACATAATGTAATCTGACTACCAAAATAAAATTTGTTGACAAAAATAAATATTTTTTTATGGCATTTAAGAAAACAGAAATATTTATTTACAAGTTTCAGATTTTCAGATCAGATCAATACAGATTTCTTTATTTACAAAAATATCTCAGCTAACTGTCTGGATATCAATGACGGCTGGGACATGAACTCTGATAACTCACCGATAATTTTAATTATCAGTGATACAGTGATTAAAAAAGAATTTCAAAGAATCAAAATAAACTTTGAAAACAAAATTAATCTTGCTGTGCCATTGAGAAACACGAGGCAACTTGATGATGAATTAGAAGTTTTTATAAAAAATATCCAACAGGTAGCTTGGGAAAATACTCCCACAATAACTTCTAGAATAAAAAGGAACAAATATCTTAAAGAAATCAGAGAATTCATAGTAAAAAAAATAAAGTTAATAAAAAAATGGCAGCAATACAGAGCTCTACGAGACAACACTAGTCTAAATATTGCTACACAAAAACTAAAAAGGGAGATACACAATATAAAAAATTTAACAATTAATTCTTTTTTAAGTAATTTAATAGCTGACCAGAACACAGATTATTCGTTATGGAGGGGAACAAAAAGAATGAAGATACCAATTATTCATTCTCCTCCTATCAAGTTGGAAAACGGCAACTGGGCTAGAAGTAATCAACAGAAAGCAGAATGATTTGCAGACTATTTACAAAACACTTTCAAACCCAACGACAATGATGGTGAAGAACTGACATGGGAAGAACCATTCCAAACTGAAGAAAGAATAACGTTGACATCATTTAGAGAAGTATCAACAGAGATAAAAGAGAATATAAATCCTAAGAAAGCTTCAGGATATGATCTCATAACAGGAGAACTATTAAAAAATCTACCAAGAAAAGCCATAGTTAAGCTGACACACCTAATAAATGCTGCTTTTAGATTGAGATATGTTCCCATACTCTGGAAAGTGGCCAAAGTAATTATTATCGCCAAACCAGGTAAACCTCCTAATGAAGTGACATCCTATCGACCAATATCACTCTTTCCGGTGATGTCAAAACTATTTGAAAAACTTTTTTTGTTTTTTTATTTTTTTTTGTTTAATGGCATAGGCAAGTACCATACAGCCAGTCACAACATGAAAATATTCTACCCAGAAAGAAGATTGTGTAGTTCAATATAAAAAGATAATATAAATTTCAAACTTAAGTAGCATTACAAATTTTAAGCATTAAAATTATTATTAAGGATAGGATAGAGATAAAACATGGACACTCGTTTCTCGTCTAGGGACCCATCAAGACATTGCTTTTAAGACAAACTAGATTGGGTCACGGATAAAAGGTAATAACAAATGAGGTAAGACAGAGGTTAGGATTCTAATTACAGTTAAATATTAAGCTTACTTTTGCAAATAAATTCCATCAAACATTCATCAAACTCACATATTGTACGAAGGAAAAATTTTGATGTTGACTAAATTTTTTATTACATCTTCAGTTTGTTTTGTGTATTTTTTACTTTCGAAGAAAATGTGATCTAGATCACCTTCTTTTTGACAGTCTGGACATAAATTTGAATTTACGATTTTTAGTTTACACAGATGACTAGGATAGCAGGCGTGTTTAAATTTTATTTTTATTATGGATGTTATATATCTTCGTGGAACAGAATAATTTTTAAACCAATAATCACTTGGGATCAAAGGCTGTATAGAAACATATTGCGAGGAAGACTGCGTACTATATATATGCCAACATTGTTTCCATTTACTATTGATATTATTTTTAACTATTGTTAATGCGTCTTGTCTACAGATTTGGTGACCAGCTTGCGTTCCGGTATCAATGGCCTTTTTAGCTAATAGGTCAACATCGTTCGTTGTATTTAAGACCTATATGTGCTTTAACCCACAAAAAATGAACAACTCTTCGGTTTTTATAAATGTCATAAACAAGTTTTTTAATTTGAAACACATATATATTTGGTTATTACTAGGAAAATTTAAAGTTTCAATGGCTAACATAACAGACAATGAGTCAGATACTATTGTAACAGATGTATTCTGAGTGTTTTCAAAGTATCTTAATGCTTCATATATTGCTACAGCTTCAGCACTAAAGATTGAAAAACTAGGATTTAGTCGACAAAGTTTTTCTGTATTAGTTGATGCAATGTAGAAAGCACACCCAGTACCAAGAATAGACTTTGAGGCATCCGTATAAATAACTAAAGAGTCTGACAGACTAGATAAACAGGACCTCAAAATATTCGAGCTAATATTTGAAAAACTTCTATTGAAAAGATTAAAACCAATAATAGAAAGAAAAAAGCTTATACCAAATTATCAATTTGGTTTTAGAAATTAACATTACGCTATAGATAAAGTTTACAGAATAACGAATATAATAAAAAAAAAAGTTAGAAGAAAAGAGAGTCTGGTCTACAATCTTCTTGGACGTAGCACAGACGTGATAAAAAACCGCCAAAAAAAAATCATAAAATTTAGACCTTTACTTAAAATACGTTCAATTTTCAGCTCTAAATGTTAATAATATTAAACAATGAAAATATGATGTTAAGAAAATAATTCTATCTTGTTTCCTATTGGTCATAGAAGGTTCTATTTTTTTTAATTCACAAGATTAAATGTTCAGATTGCAATGCCTCTTACATAGGTAGAACATGCAGATCACTATCCTCACGTTCTCTAGAACACATAAAAAGAGAAAATACTTCCACTTTCTCTCAACATCTCAAAGAACACAACCTCACCCTTAATATCCCAGAAGACGTTTCACTTATTCACAATATTCCCCAAAAAAATTTCCTTAAATTAGACTTATACGGAGATTTGAAATTCTTAAAGAAAAACAAAAAAGCCCAAATTGCGTCAATCGTCATGTATCCTTCAATCGAGACTTCCTCCCTCTCCATCGCCAACTATTTTCATAACCTTCATCCCCAACTCACTTTTACCAAAAAAAAAAATCTACATTTATCACTATTCGTTCGCCCGATACTCATCTTCTTTAGTCCACTCCAAAAACTTTTCTGTCAACACATCACACTCTCAATCAGTCCTTGTCTCTCTCTATTAAACCCAAACTTCTAGTCCGACCCACTATACCTATTGTTGTCCATGCTTCTTGTCGGCACCTCCAAACCTTAGACTATTCTTCATCTCTTTCAAACAAACCTCTCAGTCCTCATTTCACTCTTCCACACAACCCCCTTAGAGTTTGGTTGAGGTTCTCTGTGGATCTTAGCCTTCTGCATTCTTTCCGTATCTCACATTTTTTCAAAAACACTATAATTTTCTTCTTTTTTTACTTAATTTCAACAGAGTCACCCAAAAACCATTTCATTTTCATAATTAAGGTTTATATACACCTGCAAATCATCCAACTTATAACTTATCTCTTTACATTTCTCATGTACCTAGTGTTGCTTTATGACAGATAGGTCCTTTCTCAAGTTATAAGTTGAGTACTATACATACAACATACTACAAAACCATGAGCCAACCATCAAATTCTGTTTATTTTATATAATAGTTTAACGAACACCTTAAGACCTTCATATCCATTAAGAATTAAAAACAAATCCCACAACTTAATTACCAGTAAAGCTGACACCATAATTTTTGTTTTACTTAATTTAAACAGAGCCAACCCACAACCATTCCATTTTCACATTTCAGATAATTATACACCTGCAACTCATTCAACTTATAACTTATCCTTTTATATTTCCCATGTACCTAGTGTTGCTTATGACAGATAGGGCCTTTCTTAAGTTATAAGTTGAGTACTATTCTATTAACATATTACAAAACCATGTCCCAACCATCAAATTTTATTCATTTCACATAATAGTTAATAAAATAAAACTTCCACCCGACTTGTGGAAGTCTGTCAACACCCTATCAGATATTTAATTTCATGTACTTATAACTTAATAAGTTTTACATTTACCAGGTACCAAATGTTGTTTTTTGACATACAGGGCCTTCTATAATCGAGTTATAAGTTAAATTTCACATGACCATTATACTACAAAAGTTTTATTCCATTCACGCAAGAACACTTTCATATTTTAAATACATTCATTCATATTCCACCAATATCAACAAAATTTCAATAACTCAACCTTCTACATGTGTCTAGTTTCTATTTTCCAGGTACCAAATGTTGAAGAAACATAAAGGGCCTTATATTAAAATCTCTATTTCACTACACTACCACACACATGTATAGTTGGTTGCCTAACTATAACCACATAATCTTCTCTCCACATTTCATCTAATATACATAATTTTTTAAAATAACAACATTGATGGTTGATACTGTTATATTAATTTAAAATTTTTTACTCTAACAATTTTAAATAACGTTGGCTTTTGTCTTAAGTAGACACATACAGTTATATTGACTACTCTGTTACGACTTCCGTCCTAACTTGTCAACATTGTCATTTCAATCAGTTACTTCCATAAAGTCCTCGTAGACACACCGTCTCAGGACTTGCAACTTCAACGTGGAGTCATATGTCGCCATGTTACCTAATCCAACGGTAACTTTAACATCCTAATTATTTATAAGATATAATGTCGAATAAATGTAACTAATTATTTGTTAACGGGTTTTTACCCATATATTTAGTGGCTACATTCATGTACTCCTAGTAAGTATTAACCACACTTTTCTTTAACCTTGGTCAAAAATTTAAACTTCATGTTCTTTTTAATTAAGTGGTGACATATTTTCTAGGACACCGATGATGGAATGATGGATTCCGAAAACGTTTTGTCTAACACAGCCCGTTTGGGTTTTTAAATATATACCTTTTACAAAGGATTTTAATTAATTTTTTACTATTTTTTTAAGTGTGCTTTTTCACTAGCTTTTCATTGAGTCCCCTTACAAGCGTGTGACATACAAAATGTCAAAGTTATTATATATGTTTATAAACTAAAAGGTCCGCTCTTTTTCAAACTATTCTTTAATAACAGATTTAATAAAATGTTATAACCTATAGAAACTGTTTGGGCAGACCACTTTGGTTGATCTGTTTGAGATTTGGCACACTTTAATAACTCATTAACTGTCACAATTTTAATTAGTTATATTATATGTCATTATGCTAAAAGCAAAGTAGGTATTAACATTTATAAAATAACTGCAAAAATAAGGTTTTCCTTTTTCAATTATCTCAGTCGTTTATGTGTTTTAAAGGGCGGACTTTCAAAATTAAAGAACTTTAAATGGTCTTAAACTTTTATTTAAACCATTTTTTTTTGTCTAAAATGTATAAGAATTTTATACGCAAAAATATTTTTTTCACTTTTTAAGATTGTTTATATCAGCTGTATGTTTCACGTATTTGTCATCAGCTACCCCTTATATACCTTTCAGAACGTTTAAACATTTATGTATAAGATTTTTCCAGCTTGTTTTCTCATTTGACTGTGGTACCGTTCGCGTCATAAAAAACTGGTACAACTCTTATAACCGAAAATCGTGTTTTTCAAGTTGTGTAAGTTGAGCTTTTCACATGTGTCATTCTAATTTCGAAGGCAACGCTGCCAGTTCAACGAAAATATTATATCAAACCAGCTAAAAGCAGGGCTGTACGACAGGTCGCAGGTTTTAGTATATTAATAACTAAAACAATATCGAGCATTCTCGATTAGTCAGTCACATTTATATTTAAACATACATCTTAAAAAATTCTATTAATTTTTGATAATGGAATTGATTCGTGTTTTATTATAATTTATGAAAATATTTCAATTCAAAAATAATGATAGATAATAAATCTAGACATGATTAAATTATTATGTTTAATTTCAAATCGAAAGGTGTGATGGTTTCTCGTAAAGTGTAGCACAAAACTGTATTGAGTTGTGGAATACCACAGTAAATAAAACCCACTGGAAAAATTAAAAATTTAATTTGAAATTAATAAAAAATGAATAATTTTTGCAGTGTGGAATTTAAATATATGTATTACAATTTGAAAAGTTAATATTTTGGTATAGCTCCATTATTATTAATCACTTCTTGTAATCTTCTGGGAACTGAGTTTATTAAATTTAGTGACACATTTTCATCTTCGGTCAAGCTTTTCCAGGTTTCTTCAATGATGGTCCATAAATTATCCCTGTTTTGGGGAACTACATTTAATTTTTGTATTTTGTTGATCATAAGTCCAAAACTTTCTCTATTGGATTAATATCTGGACTTTTAGAGGGCCATGGAAGAGCTTCAATGCTATTTTCCATAAGGTAATCCCGTACACGGTGGGCTGTGTGGATTGAACAATTGTCATACTGGAAAATAAAATTATTGTTGGAGAAAATTTCCCTAACCGATGGCAACATCACATTATCTAATATATGTAAATAGGTTTCAGTATTGAATCGTCCTTCAATTCTCCAACACATTCCTAAACCTCCTCTATACATCCAAGCCCAAACATTTACAGAAAACCGTCCGGACTTATCACTTGATAAAATATAGTTTTCGTTAAATCTATTTCGAGGCGGTCTATAAACCTTAATATGGCCATCATAATGAGACTGGAATATTTTTTCATCAGTAAAAATTACACGGTCCCAAAAATTGACTGTATTACTTAAAACGTAATTTAAAGCAAATAGGAGTCTACTTTGTTTATGTTCTTCGCTAAATTTGTATTTTCGAGGTTATTTAACTTTTTAAATCTGTTCTTCTAATTCTCCTTAATGCTGTAATTATAGAAGCATTAAAGTTTGTATTAACTTTTGCTTGCCTTGCCGTATGGAAGGGATACGCCCTTAAATAATTAGTTAATGTTTCATCTTGTTGGGCTGTAGTAATAACTGGTCTCCCACTCCCTCTTCTATCCAAAGTCTGCTCGTTTTCCCATTTTTTTTTATTGTTGTGGATTGTGGTTTTGCTTCTATTTAACTCTTTAGCCAGTTGTCGAATCGACCAACGATCTTCTGTTTTTGAAATTATTCTCGTTTTATCAAACTGACTTAACTGACGTGGCATCTTTAAAAATTCACTTTGACAAACTTGTCAAATCTGACTGATGGCAAGCAATATTTTTTATGTTTAATTTTTATGTTTAATCGTTCAGATATGTTCGGGAAGTTTTCACGCGCTAATAACATCTGTAGATATTAAACCAACATTTTTCGGTTATAAGAGGATTTTTTAAGACAGACGATGATATCTTACTCCGCTTAATTTTATTCTCATTATCATTTATACACAGTAAATCATTTAATTTTGAAAAAAAATATGCATCTCAATGGGTAGGTAAATGTTTTGACGTGACAACGTCTTAAATTAGGTTGTGGCTCGGAGTCATTTATGAAAAAGTGTAACGCCCGCTCACGTCTGTTACAGTGAGTCACTGAACGAGAAAGAGGCCCGCCGGACCGGCGAATGCCTTGCGTCTCTCTCCCACTCAAACATGATCGGTCCGCTGCGCGCGCAGCACTAGAGAATTAGGCGCGTTGAATCGGTTCGTGCTTCCGTGCTTGTGTCTCTGTCTTTCTCGAGCGTTCTTGGCGTTCAAGTCACATTACAGCAGAAACACTTCCTTTCATTTCATATTTCTCCTATCATCGTCCTATCCTCAACAAAATCACTCAAATAGAAATTAGTTAAGTTTAAGTTTACATGTACAATGTTTTAGTAAACAAAATATATTTCTATAGTTAAAATTTGTGCAATTCTTATTTTCATTCAATTCCTTGTTCCTATTGTGCAATTTAATAATATTCATATCAATAAATATTCTACCGAGAAAAAGACGTTGTCACGTAAAATCTTCGCCCGTAAAACCGACTTTGCGGGCAACCGATTTTTTTTGTTTACATTTTATACATAATAATGTAAAAAAGTAATAGTCCATTTATAGATAAAAACGGATTACAATTAGGGTCTAGATTCAACCTCCATAAGGAACATTACAGTGAGATATTGGATTGTAATGTAATATTGTCCCGTTTTGAAAAGCATTTTTCGCCCCGGATATTTGATACTTTATAATCTACGTAGAATTATCTATGTATATCTACGTAGTTTTTCACATTTATCGTTTACGTAATAAATAATAAATTAATTTATGTAGTTTGCCTGGTACTAAACTTATTGACATACCATACAGTCAACAGTTTGTGTTCTGTAAGTAATTGAAGTATAAAATTACAGTATATGCATTCCAATGTTCCCTGTGCCAATACCCTAACTTTAAATATCGTTCAACATTTTGGACATTAACTCAATCCTCTCTCTGGTTATTAAATTTATTAGATACGGTTTTTTGTTGTTAATAATAAAAATAATACCTATGTAAAAACTTTATACATTTTTTAACGTTATTTTATACGTTTTACGTTTACATTGGGAAAAAAAGTGTACCAGTTTTATATGACGGGAAGTGTACTATCCTTACCGGATATAATGACACCTTTTGTAAAGAGGCATTTAATTAATCCTAGTTTATTATAGGCATTAAATATAACAGATATGATCTTTTTTAATTCAGCTTTAAGAAACATCTTAATTATGGATTTAAATTTTATCCAAATTAAATTAATTTTTTATCATCAGTTTTCATACTTCTTTTACTTTGAACATAATTTTTAATACGCTGAAAATGATAGCTGAAGGTAAGAAATATACCCTGTGAGATTTATTTAAATTCACAATTTAAATTCAAATTTTGTTAATCGCATTTATGACACTGAAGATATACTTTAAGTGATGATCGTATTGGTTGACATTAAAAAAGGTACAACAGTATTAGCAGTCAAAAACGTATGCTTAAATATTTAACGGTATGTTTTTTTTAAGTAAACAAAGGAGAGAGAAGAACAAAGGAAACGCGTAAGAGATACAGTCAATCAGTTTAAAAAGTTAGAAGGGAAAACCCTAGTGGTTATCTGTATATCATAGTTTAAAAAGACTTATAATTAGACTTCGGCAAATATGCATATTGCATATTTTGCATACTGTGCATAATTTATGCAAATATTTCATATTTTGGCATATTTGTATAAAAGTTTGCATAAAGTGCATAAAAGTTCAGATTTTTATACTGTATTTGAAAATTTTTAAACATACCAATTTATTTCAATTCTTGTATAAAATTTTGTAGTCATTTTAATCAAGAAATGATCTAAGTACGTAATCTCTACAGGTACAAAACATTTACAATTTCAAAGAAGATCAATTTAAGTAGCCCTCAACATTCTTAGAAAGTCTCGGTCACTGAGGCATTCAGTTATTGGATAATCGCTAAGGGTTCGCTCATTTGCATTTTATGATCTAATCCCCAAATCTATCTACAATTTATTGTATCTTAACAGCGGGTAAACGGCTAATAGTTTTGTTCCTAATTTAGGGATTTTCCAAAATCTCCCAGTTTATTGAATTAGGTACCTAAAAATTTCTAATTTGATGCTCAGATTTGTAAATCATTTTTGTTTTGATATTCAAAGCGTAAACACTCGTTGTGCGTAACAAAAAGGAAGATTGTGATTTTATAATGCCTAAAACAACCAGGGCTTCAACTTGGATTAAACCTTATAAAGAGCTGTCTATGGATATGGGAAAAATCTACTGTTCAGTCTGTGGCAAAATTGTAAGTATCTAATATTTTTTATTAAATATCTAATATTTCATACATACAGGGTGTTTCCAAATGACACTTACAACGTTTGACTGTAGATACTTCTCGAAAAATTGAACAAAACGATATAGTTAATGAGGGGTCAAACTTATTTACTTTTCGAGATACAGGGTGTTAAAATTAAATTCTTTTAGTTAATAACAACAATAACTTTAAAACCAATAAACGTATTTACTTGAAATTTAGTACTCGTAGGTTGTTTTTAAATGAAAAATAGCTTCCTTTAGTGAGAAAAAATTGTCCATGGTACAATACAATGGTGTGTATTTAGAAAAATTTTTCACCTTTACTTTTTTTTTATGAAGTCAGCTATTCTAAAACACAATTACATATTTTTATTGTAATTGAATTAACAAAAAAAAAAACTTTTGTTGAATTTTTAAATAAGTTATATGATGTACTAATGGTTAGTAACAAAAACTAATTTGTGGATTAATACTGCATTTAAAACACTTAGCGAGTGTTTTTTTTTTCCAAACCAGTTATTTGATTAACCAAAAACACCTTGTATATTTTTATATTTTAAAGGTTGGGTTAAAATAAAGGTTTTTATTTTTATTTATAGATAGCATGTGAGAAGAAATTTCAGATAGACCAACATGTGAGAACTGCTTCACACATTGCAAAAAAAGGAAAAATAGGAGGAAAACATCAAACTTCAATGGCTAAATGTTTCCAATCTACTTCAAAAAAATTAGATGAGCAAGAAACTTTTAATGAAGACTTGTGTCGCGCATTAGTGTCTGCAAACATACCGCTTTCAAAATTAGCAAATGTAAATTTTAGTTTGTTTCTAAAAAAATATTGCAAACTTAATGTTCCAAGTGATCGGTCATTAAGAAGAAATAATGTGAACGGGCTATACTCGTCGGTGTTAATTAATATTAAGGAAGAAATTGCAGATAATTATTTTTACATATCTGTAGACGAAACCACTGATTCCTCAGGAAAGTATATTGCTCATTTATTGATTGGTGTTCTTAAAGAAGATACCTTACCAAAATCTCATCTTATTTCATGCCAGCAACTTGAGAAAACAAATGCTTTAACAATTTCGCGTTTTATACAAGAAACATCAGCAACTTTTTTTCTTCCGACAACTATTCCTTCTAATAAATTACTGCTTATTTTATCGGTGCTGCTCCTTATATGGTGAAAGCAGGACAAAATTTAAAAATATTTTTCCCAGATTTAATACATGTTACTTGTGTAGCGCATGGATTAAACAGAGTTGCAGAGGAAATACGAAAAAAGTTTCCTCTTGTAAATACCATGATATCCAGTGTCAAAAAAGTATTTCTTAAATCTCCTATAAGAATTCAACTTTATAAAGAAATGCTACCTAACATTCCTCTTCCACCACAACCTATTTTAACGCGATGGGGAACATGGTTAGAAGCAGCTAATTTTTATGCAGATCATTTTGTTAAAATAAAGAACATAATTGATACGTTAACAGATGAAAGTTCCCAATCTCTTTTGGATTCTAAACAAACTTTTCAGAGTAACTTGCTTCAACAAGAACTTTCATTTATAAAATCAAATTTTAGTTTTGTTCAAAAAACAATTACTCAGTTAGAATCACCAAAACTGACATTGTTCGAAAGTACAGCATTAATAAAAGAATTTGCGTCATGTTGTCGGAACGTTAGAGGTAATATTGGAAAAGATATTTTAAAAAAAATTGAAGCTACTATGGAAAAAAATAAAGGTTACCATATTCTTTCTGAAGTAGTCAGTGTTCTAGCTGGAAATATTTCGGAAACAATTAATTTAGAACCAAATGTTTTGGTTAGTTTGAAAAATACTCCCGTTACATCAGTTGATGTTGAACGAAGTTTTTCCATATATAAATATATGTACTCAGACAGAAGCCACAAGTTTTTGTTAGAAAATTTTGAACACCACTTGGTCATTTATTGTTACCATAATTCTAAATAAGTTTATTTATACTTAAAAATGATGTAGTTACTTAAAATAAATGTAAATCTTAATGAATAGTAGGAAATATTTAGTTATGTACACTTTTTTTTTTAAATAAAATTGTTACTATTTTAGGATTTTTTTATTTATTTGTATGCATATTTTGTAAAATATTTGCATATTTTTTGGTAAACACGTGCATATTTATGCGCATATTTTCTACATTTTTATTTGCATATTTGCCGAAATCTACTTATAATAAAGTTAAAATACTTATAGTGTTGTATAATTGATGGTACAGGGTTTCTCCTTATATTTTGACCCCCACTTATTTTCCTTAATTTCAGGAATACAAAAAAAAGTTTAAAATAAAAGTTGTATTATTTTATCTATACCGACCAACAGTGTAGCAACAGGCCAAATTTTGTATACATGGAGTGCCCAATAAAATGCATCTTCAATATTTCAAATGGGACACCCTGTATTTTTGTATAGTTTTGAGTAGCCCTGCATTTCCTGATTACAAATATATAACATAGTGTAGCATTAGTTTTGTTCTATAATGGCGTATGGTACTACTATACTATACTAAGATAAGAAAAAAATATATTTGGAAAAAATATATTTAGAAAGTCAACAAAATTAATGACTTACAATACTACACTTAAGATACAATACTACATTTAAGATAAAATACTTTATTTAAGATTATAATAGATGCTCAAAGTGCCCTCCATTGTTATCAATGCACAAGTAATATCTTCGTCTCAGATTTTCTAATCAGTCAGATATTGTGTTATTATGACCATTTAAATTTTCAATTTCCGAGAGAACTTTTGCCGTGATAGTGTTAATATTTGTACTTGAATCAAAGTACGCTTTTCCTTTTAAAAACCTCCATAAAAAGCTATCACATGGTGTTAAGTCGGGACTATTTGGTAGCCTTGTAATGGTACCCTTATTGCCGATCCACACATTAAATTGATTATTTAAATGTTCTTGAACGGCTACAACATTATGTGGCGGTGCTCCATCTTGTTGCCATATAGTACTATTTAATTGATTTTTTGTATAATTTTGATTTAATAACTCATCCACTTTTGTATTGACTGTGTCCAAATATGATTTCACGGTTAATTTATATTCATAAAGCAAAGGTCCAACTATTTTGTTTTGAAATATTCCGCACCACACATTTATTGATTTTCTTTCTGACTTTTTTATTTGCTTAATTTTTTTTTCTATTATTTTTCTGTTCCCACGAATACCTATTTCTTCTATTAGAAAATGCCTGAAGTTGAAAAATTTGATTCATCTGTTCATAAAATGTTATAAAAATAATTAGGATCATCGTTCAAGTTTGTAACCATGTCTTGACAGTACTGTAAACGCTTTCTCTTATGAACATCGGTAAGTTCTTGTACCGGTAATATTTTGTACGGCTTATAGTTGTGCTTTTTAAAACTTTATGTATCGTCGCACGGCTTTTCTCTAATGCATTAGTAGCATTGTTTAGACTAGTTTCGGAATTTTCTAAAATAAAAATGTTATTATGGATTTAATCTATTATTTAAGTATTTAATGTTTACCTTCAAAGTAAAGCAAAGTATTAAGATCTTTATCACCATTTCCTACGATAGTACGTTTCTTTCGTTCAAACACTTTTTCATTTATGACATGACGATAATTATATAAAAATGTATTTGCAGAAGGGGTCTGTCGATCTGGATAAATCAGCCCATATTCTCTTCTAGCCGCTTGCTTGTTTTTATTATTTTTTACATAAATTAAGAATATATCTACTTTTTCATCTGCATAATAACCCATTTCGGTATGGCGACTGACTTCTTCTTCTTCCTATGCCGTCCCCATTAACGGAGGTTGGCGACTACATTTTTAAAAGCTTCTCTGTCTTTTGCAACGTGGAATAATTCGTCTACAGTCATGTTTGTCCAGTCTCGAATATTTCGCAGCCATGACTTCCTCTTTCTACCTATTCCCTTTTTGCCATCGACTCTACCCTGCATGATGACCTGCAGAAGACTACATTTATTATTTCTTAGTATGTGTCCAAGGTATGCAGTCTTGCGTACTTTTATCGTTCTCAACAATTTTTTGTCTCGACCCATCCTTCTCAGCACTTCCTCATTGGTGACCCTGGCAGTCCATGGAATTCTTAACATTCTCCGGTATATCCAAAGTTCAAAGGCTTCAATCTTTTTAACTATTTGCGCTTTTAGTGTCCATGTTTCTACCCCGTACAATAGTTGCGACCAGACGTAACATTCAACAAACCTCAGTCTCAGCGCAGTATTCAGATTTTTGTCACAGAACAATTGTTTGAATTTTAAGAACGCTGCCCTTGCCATTTCTATTCGTACTCGGATCTCTTGGTCTGGATCTAATTCTGTGTTAATGTAAGCTCCCAGATATTTATATTTTGTCACTCTCTCTATTTGCTGTCCACCAAGAGTTAGTTGTTCATTATTTATTGGACTCCTTGATACTATCATAAATTTGGTCTTATCTGTGTTGATGTCAAGTCCCATTTGAATGCATTCACTATTTATTGCATCTAGTAAAGTTTGTAGTTCTTCTATACTCTCAGCCATAATTACCGTGTCATCTGCAAATCTCATGGTGTTTATGATTTCTCCACCAATTCTTATTCCCTCTTTTCTTTCCCATAAGGCTTTTCTGAATATGACCTGTGAGTACACGTTGAAAAGCGTCGGAGACAAGACGCATCCTTGCCTAACCCCTCTCGCAATCGGTATATTATTTGTTTCTATATAGTTCACCTTTACTACTGCTTTCTGGTTCCAGTATATAGCCTTAATAAACTCAATGGTGACTGACAGTTTATAATAAATTATTATTTGTTTCATTTTGAAATATCAGTTGCATAGCCACCTGTGGTTACCCTTTTGTAGTACCATATGCCATTGTAAAACAAAACTAATGCTACACAATGTTATATATTGGTAATCAGGAAATGCAGGGCTACTCAAAACTTTTAAAAAATATAGGGTATCCCATTTGAAATATTGAAGATGCATTTTATTGGGCACTCCCTGTATACAAAATTTGGTCTGGTGCTACATTGTTGGTCGGTACAGATAAAATATTATAACTTTTATTTAAAACTTTTTTTTGAATTCCCGAAATTATGGAAAAAGTGGCGGTCAAAATATAATGAGAAACCCGGTACATCTTTCTTAAAATTTTAAATTATACATCAATAAAAATTTTAGAAGGTTTTCGGTCCTATTGGAGTATCATCAGTGAAAACATTTTTAAAAAGTAATTGAAACTAGCTACATCTCTCCCTTATCAGTCTGATCGTCCGGGGGGAGTGTAGTAATATATTTGTAAAAATTTTCAATTACCTAGAAGGATTTCCTTGTGGAGTGGCCAGAACAAAAGCTTTTAACGCTACCGGATATGGTTTATTGGGACAATACTGACGAATTGGACATCTACCGGAGAACGGAATAATCATTTCGTCGATACTTAATGATTCAGTGGGTTCTTGAGCGTGACAACCTTCACATATCCTATGAAATAAAGGCCTTATTTTCCAAATCTTATCGCATCTTTGTTCCACATTTATGTCGGAATCAAAAACTACTTTTAATGAAGTTCTGATGGCATAAGAGCGTTGACGGCTCATTGGTCCTGCAACAATAGGCATTCTCCATTTTCCGCCCAATACATGTCTATTTGTGGATATTGAAAAGTTGACATTACCATCGAATGCCGATAAAAACTTTGATTTCGCGTAAAGATAACCCCAAAGTTTTTCCTTTATTTAAAATAGCGGTTCCATTAGTGGAATTCACTATTTCCAAAAGAATAGTATCATCAATATATTGATAAAAAAATGCATCATACTCCCAGGAGCCTACATCATTTAGTAAATATGCAGACTGTAACAATGATGATACCTCCGGAGTAAATGTGCCACACTATTTATCAGTTAAAGCGTCATTTTTATTAACCCTAGATTGCATGATTGTCGTTTGTTTACCTCTTCCCACGTTTCTTTTTCTTGCAATACGGTCATGGTCTCGCCCTTGTTCATGACCCCATCCTCGTCGTAAGGAATGTCTTCCTCGTCCAGAAGAATGAGGTTGAGTTACATAAGACGTATCCGAAATAGCTGACAAAGATACACATCTAGAAACAACGCTGGAATCACTTTTTTCTACAATAGGCGAAATAGATCTAGATATATCTTCAGAATTTGTTCCTGCTTCATTAGAACTGGATGTGTCGTTTTTATTTTCGAAATCTGGATCATTGTCATAGTCATCACTTGAAAAGTCATCATCCGATTCATCTGAATTATTGAGCACCTCTAATAATTCCTCTTCTAATAATGCTGAAAATAAAAACTGTAACCAACAAATTTCCTATACGAAGTAGAAATTTTTACGTAGAGTGTTTGCCACCGTATACCTACATAAAGGATATAAACATTTTATCTGTTATTACTTATTATTTGTTTATTTTTTTGAAAAACTGTACTGTTTACATTAATTTTCAACCTATTAAGAACACAGTGAATAAAAAATGTGTTGCAAATTATTTATGATTAAATAAATATTTGAAGATAGTATTTACCCTTTTTTCTCCAAACACGCTCACTACGACTGCTTTGTGCCGTTGTCGCAAAACAAATAAAATTATGCAAGTGCTGTCGGTTTCGTAGTTTCAAAATATTCCAATAGATTGCCACACAAGGATATAAACAGTATTATATATATTATTTTAGATATATAAATTATTTTAGGAGGCGCTACGAGAATTCAAATATTATGTTCTACCAAGAGTACATTTGCGAGAGGAGAATAAAGGTGATTTTAGTTATCTCTTTATCATGAAGCACATTATAACTGGATTGTGATCACTATGTATGTCAACGCTTCAACGTATGTTTTCGTATATTTTCTGTACTTCTTAAAGTTAAGGTCTTTAAGCATAAGGAATTTAAGTATCGTTTAGTAATTTATATGCAATAAAAATTGACAATTGTTCGAGTAGACTAGCAAAAAATTTTAATTTATTTATGGTTGTGTTTTACCAGTTTTTGTTTTTTTTTATAATTAAGAAACAAACGGTGTCATAGTTTTGTTACAAATGTTATATATTTATGGCACTCACTTCATTTATTTATCCCGCTCACCCCGTATGCATGTTTTGTAAATAGATGTTTATTTACTGTTTATAGCAAATGTCAACAGAACTTGGCTGTGCTGTAGTCTAGAGAAAGACAAGTGTCAGATTTATCCATGGTAATAAAGTTCCGAGGGTGACGAAAAGACGTGAAACAATATTATCAAGACAAAGCGAAGCGATATTAGGGGAAATAATCGTAGAAACCACTCGAAATTTTCCTTCCCGTTTCCATCTAAATGGAAAATCATCACACGCAAAATAATTCATACGCGAGCAGAGCTAAATCTAGATTTGTTTTGCGGGACTAGAGAGCGACTGAAATGGAAAGAGCTTTAGGTCCGGAAATGCTGGATTAAACCGGATTCTGTTCTACAGATTCTCTTTGCCAGCCAAATGCTAATTGCTCACTTGCTAAGCTTAAACGCGACTGATTCACACGAAGGCTGGTATGTGTGTTCGACAAATTACACATATGCCATCTGGCAAGGTCATAAACACAGGCGTTGATTATAAAAATTGATATATTGTCCGTTTTATTGCAGAGGATCATGAAAAAACATATTACATGGTAGGACTACTGTTAAAGATTTATTCCCCTGTAGGATACAGTATGTTTTTTTCCTAATTATTGCAAAAACCTGACCTAAAATTTAAGTTATCTGTTAAAAAGAAATGTTTATTAAAGTATGATAACTGAATAATAAAAAAAAACATTTTTAAGGTATTTAATCAGTCAATCAATAATACCTTTCTAGTTCTTATTAAAAAAAAAATACATTACAATATTTTCTTTTAGCGACATTGGCACATGTCATCAGGAGATTTGGCAAACAAGTCTTATTTTCTAATTAAAACAAATTACACTAGTGCTTATTTTATAAAACAAGGTCATTAAAATCAATAAATAATAAATTAAATAAATATTAATATGAATGTTATAGTAATAGACCAAATGTGTATATCCTACTGACTAAGATTCACAATAGACTAAACAATAATAATAATGTATAACAGTAAGGTATACCATGCATTTAATATGAGTAAATTTGCTCCTTAGTGTAAGTGAAAGCTGTTTGGTTTCAGTTCTCAACTATGGTCTTTTGACATTCCGGCAATGTACAGCCCTCCAAGGCATAATATCACCAAAGCAGAATGTAAAGACTTCTTCAAACATCTATCAAACAAATTCGTAATTGGAGGTGACTGGAATGCCAAGCATACAGACTGGGGGTCGAGACTATGTACGACAAAGGGAAAAAATCTCAGACATGCCATAGCTAACACAAACAGCTCTTACTTATCTACAGGGCAACCCACCTACTGGCCATCAGATCCAAACAAAATCCCAGATCTACTCGACTTCTTTATCCTGCATAGCATGGCCTTAAATTATTTTGACATAAAAGCATCCTGGGATCTGTCCACCGACCATACTCCCATAATTGTCACACTATCTACGCAAATTAGAAAACGTCCGAATATCCCTAAGTTGACAACATCAAAGACCAACTGGGCTGTATTCTAGTCTTACATAAATGAAAATATAAATTTAAATATAAGATTAAAGCAACCAGACGATATCGATAATGGTGTGCTTCTGTACCCAAACTATACATGCAGCCGCTGAAATAGCTACACCACCTCAGAATGACAAAGAACCAAGTGACACCAACATACCCGTATATATAAAACGTCTTGTTGCACAAAAAAGGAGAGCCAGGCGTAGGTATATGGCAAAGAAGTCGAAATCCTATAGATAAAAATGAATACAATAGATTAACACGGCAACTTAAAACTGCTCTACAAGATGCGAGGAATGATACATTTGGTCTATTCATCAACAGCTTGTCAAAAGAAGACCACAGCATCTGGAAAGCAACGAAATCATTCAAAAGGCCTACACAGCACATACCACCTCTAAGGAAAGCCGATGGAAGCTGGGGAAAAACTGAACAAGAAAAGGCATCAATCTTTGCTGAATAACTACAAAGCACCAGGCTTCGACATGATCATTGGGCTAATATTCAAAAAATTATTGAGAAAAGCAATTGTCCTACTAACAATGATATATAATAGTATCTAAGATTAGACTACTATCCGATTAATTGGAAGTTCGCACAAATAGTTATAATTAGTAAACCAAATAAACCACCGAATATTACTACCTCGTATAGACCAATCAGCTTACTTCCAATAATGTCAAAAATCTTAGAAAGACTTCTGCTCCAAAGATTCTCAGAGGACACCGCAATTAATTCAGTGATCCCAACACACCAGTTTGTTTTCCGCGAAGCCCACTCAACTCTACAACAGTGTCATAGGATTGTTAAAAACAATAATGTATGCCTCGAAGAGAAAAAAATTTGCATTGCTGCCTTCCTGGATATAGAACAAGTCTTCGACCGTGTTTGGCATGACGGTCTCCTGTATAAACTTAAGTCATCCTTTCCAGCTCTCAGTCAACAAGCCCTCATCCAAAACGATTACCGCAAAAATCACTATCAATAAGAGCATCCACAAACTTGAACCTCCCACTTATTCTCAACCTAACGACTTAGACCCTCATCATACAAAAGCTTTTCTTTCTCAAAACAAAGGTGTCACTGACAAAACAACATTTCAAATGAACAACACGGAGTTTATGAAATTCCTTGTGCAGACTACCCCCGATCCTATACAGGCCAAACAAATCGTAGAATCAAAAATGGAATTTATGAACATTCCATTTCTGTTCGCAATTCCGAGTCAATTTCAGCTCTAGGTCAACACCATCTTTATACATGTCACAAAATTTATTTTGAAAACTCCAGACCCATAGACCCCATCCGCTTGTATAAACCAAGAATTATCCTAGAAGCCATAGAAATTGAAAAAAGACCAAATTGTCCTAATAAAAGAGATAACGGCATACGGTTATCTTCGACTTAGAGACCTCTCATAAAGAAAATACCGTCCACTCCACCCGTCAATCAAAATTCTACCATCAGAAATGTTCGCGTCAACCCCCTCGCCAATCCTCGCTCCAATAAACACGCTGGCCTCCACGCCAACCTCAATCCAAGCCACGTCATCATCGAAAGTATAAATGACCCGTTCTCTATTCCCAGCACCAGTAATGTATTGATTTATTGACCAGTGTAGTAGTGTCTTAGGACTCGGGAGACTGAGACTTTAGAAGACCTGAATAAGACATCGAAGAGGATGTCGAAAGCTCGGCGCAATGATAATCGACACGGTTTAACCCGGAAGTGTTGAGTTTAATATTTATTCCTGTAATAGTATTAGCTCTAGGTTTAATTGTACTAACCGCGGAAACCTTTCGGAACATATATATATATATATATATATATATATATATATATATATATATATATATATATATATATATATATATATATATATATATATATATATATATATATATATATATGTATATTATATATATCTGTTTCACATAATTTTTGTAAATATTAAAATAGTAATAAACCATCAATCTCTTCTGGTACTCTAAACATAATTAGTGCAAACAAAAAATATAACAACAGACAAGAGCACGAGGTTTGTCATTTCAAATTCCACTCTAAATTATATCAGTCACAAAATAATTAATTACTGAAATGTTTGGGGAACGCAATAGCAAAAACGAACAAATGTCACTCATATATCAACTAGCTGCACCTAATGAAATATGAGTTAAGCGGGTTGTGAATCCCTACAAAATCTCCAGAAATCGCATAACTAAAGGGTCGCTCAAGTGCTAAAGATTTGTATCTGCCACATACAAGAACAAAAACACATGGAATTTATCCCTACGAGATTAACAATGGCACACTGATGGTTTAAGCGAAATTCAACAAGTCTAAGGTAGATTAATCTTTTTGAAGGAGTATCTAATTTCTGGCCCAGAATAACTACAGGGAGGTTACAAGTATTTTCATTTTCTCATAAAATAAAATTTATAGTAATATAGACTGACATTGTATTGTACAGCTAGTTTCTAAAAAACTGATACGAATTTTAAAGCGTATTTTGTAGAAAAGTGATCAATGTAGTTTAGAGGATAAATCCTTATTATTTACATACTCTCAGTGCACTGCCAAATCTTAAAATTTGTCAGATAACTTATACTGCTCAACTTTAAGAAATGGCTCACATGTTAGCAAAGAACTAAAAGGATGGTTGGTCACTATCTGCCGTATTGAACCATTTTAACGTAAGCAGAACAACAGATTTTAATATTAATAAAAGATGGAGAGAACAAGAATCTCTTGAAAGAAAGCAAGGTACTGGAAGACCAAAAGTATCTACCGCTTATGAAGACCGTACGCTTTTGGAGAGAATCCTTTTGAAGATGCGAAAACTGCAAGAATTGTCACAGTTTCCAGGAAGAGAGACAACAACTTGGCGCAGAATTAAAGCATCGCGTCTTAGGTACCGAACTGCAGCAAAAAAAAACAAGCTCTTACACCACAAAAGAAGCAATCAAGACTTATATTTGCATTAAACTATAAGCTACAAAATCAAGATTTTTGGAACAGGGTAATATTTACAGATAAAACAGTCTTTTAACCTTCTAAAATGGGTAAAATTGGGGTGTATAGACCAGATAATAATAAATTTGATACTCTGTATGTTGATAGATATCGAGCAGCTAGTCATTTTAGTGTCAATGTATGAGGATGGATTTCATCTAGAGGAATGGGAATGGTATGGCGTATTAATGGCAGGTTTGTTGGACAGACTAATCTAAATATTCTAGAAAAAATTATGTTTCCCAGTGTAGAAGAGTTGTATCCAGAAGATAATTGTCCTGTTCACACTGCAATTATAATAAACCAGTGGCTCCAGAATAACAACATCGAAACCTTACCATGGCCCAGCTCCAGTTCAGATTTAAACCCAATCGAGAATGTGTGGGGGTTATTATAAAACGGTTTTGTCTACGTAATTTTATATCTCAAAATGCTGAAGAGCTGTGGCACGGTATACAACAGGTTTTAGAAGAACTTTTTGAAATGGATAAATTCATAGTTCCTTTCACGCAGATGGGCCAAAGACTTCAAGCTGTTATCAATGCTGATGGAGATATTACAAAATATTAATGTTATTTTTACGTACCTAATTTTAGGATAGTTTTGATCTTGAAGACTATCGCTTTCTTTCAAGAGTTTCTTGTTCCCTCCATTTTTTATTATTAGAAGGACTGTAGTTCTGCTTATGTTAAAATGCTTTGCTGCCTCTGCTAGTGCCCAATTATCTTTTAATTTGGTTACAATTCTTGCTTTAATATATTGTTGAGTTAAGTCGTTTGTTTTATTCTTTAATTATATATATATATATATATATATATATATATATATATATATATATATATATATATATATATATATATATATATATATAATCCTAAACCCATTTAACCTAAGGTGTCGGATGTAATGTCTTTTGTTAGTTGCATGTACACTTTTTCTCCATTGCTTCTTATTCTTTGCTCGATTTCTTGTTTGTTCTTTGCCGATTAATCGTGTCTCTAGGATTGTGGTTACATTATCATCCCATATCTTCATTGGCCTGCCCCTTAGTCTCTTGTTTTGTCTTCTGGCTTCTCATACTTTGTTAACTGGTCTTTCTTGATTTATTCTAACCATGTGTCCATACCGTCTCAGTTGGGCCTCTTCAATTTTCTTAATAATTGATTGGACCTTAAGATGTTCTCTGACTGCCTCATTTCTAATCCTGTCTAACCTGGTTATACCCAATATTCTTCTAAGAAACTTCATTTCTATGCTCTGTATTTCGATTTTAATTTATCGGTAAGCGTCCATCTTTCACTACCAAAAGTTAAAATCGGCACAAACACCGTTTTGTATATGGTCACTTTGGCTTTTTGGGATACTTCTTTTTTCGACAAAAACGTACTTTTAATTGCGTGGTACATCCGAGCTGCACTTTCTATTCTTTAACTTATTTCAGTTTCTTCAGTTCCTCTATTCTCTATTTGTACTTTCAAATATTTGTAAGTAAGTATAGACTTGTGCAAGTGTATTTCCGTTAAGTGTTATCTTCTTTTCTATGTATGTTTTCTATATGTTTGTTTTCTATTTTTTCCATACCTACCATTACTTTCGTCTTCTCATTATTGATCCTTACATTTCGTTTAATTAGTGCAGCGTTTCATACTTGTAAATTTCGATTGAGTGCTTCTTCATTTATCCCAAATATCACTAGATCGTCTGCATATGCACACTCTGAGATCCACACTGCATCTAGATTTCTATGTTTGGCATATATTTTCAATGTTTCTGCTCTAGCTTCTTTAATTATGTCATCCACGACAATGTTAAACAGTATGCGGCCTAGGACTCCTCCTAGATGTGGACCCTCATTTACTATGAACTCTTCGGATTTCATATTATCGGTTCTGATTCTGTTCCTTGTATGTCTATATATACTCATAATGGCTTGCCTGAGTTTGATTTTCACACCTTTCTTTTTTAAACATATGTCAATCACCTTCCTTGGAGTACTATCAAATGCCTTTTCTAAGTCTATAAAGGCTTGGTATGACTCAGTGCTTGAGTTCCGTGCGTTTTGTATTAGTTTCTTGATAGTAAAAATGTGATCTTGGATACTTCTGCCTTTTTTAAATCCAATCTGTGATTCTTCCATTTTAGAATCAACTTCTTGTAAAAGACGTTTTTCTAGTATTCTCTCATATACTTTAGATGGGATGCTCAGTAGTGTTATTCCTCTGTAGTTACTACATTCGCGTCTGTCTCCCTTTTTGAAAATGGGTAGAATAACTCCCACTTCCCAATCTTTTGGTATTTGGCTCTCATTCCATGCCCTATTACATACCTTTGTTAGCAGTTCAATGCCCTTGTCGCCCATGTTTTTAAGCATTTCTGCTGTGATTTTATCAAATCCAGCCATCTTACCTTTCTTAAGCTTTTGTATGATTTCTTTTGTTTCTGCCATAGTTATTTCATCTTGAATTTGGTCTTCTTGCTCTACCTCTTCTGGTTCTTCTGTGATAATGTCTACATCGTATTGGATATTCAGTAGATCCTCGAAATATTGCTTCCATCTATCTAGGATGTGGTCATTGTCATGCAGTAAGTGTCTTTCTTTGTCCCTTATTTGCTTTGGTGTTTGTGGAGCCTTTTCGGTTCTTAAATTCTTTAGCGTTTTAAAGAATAATTTTCGTTAGAGTGGTAGTCTTCTTCATCTTGTTTACGAATTCTTCCCAACTTTTCTGTTTCGCTGCTAGTACCATATTTTTGACTTTGATTCTTTGCAGATTATATATTTGGTAGTTGTCTGCAGTTCCGTTCCTGAAATAATTTTCCCAAGCTATCTTCTTGGACTTCACTTCTGCTTTTATTTCATTGTTTTTGTACATTTTTTGCTTCTGTTATTTCTTGATATTCCGCATGCTTGTTTACCACCGTTGAGGAATGCTTCTTTCAGTATATGCCAATTTTCAGAGGGCTCTGTTAGGTAGTTTATAACGTAGTTTTTAAACTTGTTTGCTGTCTCCTTGTCCGCTAGCTTATGTGACCTGATTACTTCTATAGTGGGTGTATCATGAGCTTTACTTGTTTCCTTGGTCTCTTTCGTTATTGATTCTTGTCGCACTCCCAAGCTGGTCCTGGCTACAACTCGATATTGGTCACTATATATTTCAGCTCCTCGTTTTACTCTTACGTCTTTAATGCATTGCCTCGATGATCTATTTACTAACACCTAGTCTATGATGGATCTTTCGCCTCTACTTTATTCCTTAATAATAATAAAAATAATAAAACAACCCTATTTCATGTAAAAACTATCATTTATATACTCTTTAGAAAATGCAGGAATTCAAAATAATATGAAAATTTAGACCTTAATAATTATTACAATTTATGAACTAACATAAATGTAATTAATTATTTGTCTATCATAATAAATATAATATAATGTCAGACCAATCAAATATACTTTTTAAAATGATCAAATCTTACTAAGAGTCGTATCAGTTTTTTTTAGGAACCAGCTGTACATACTTATGAAAAATAAAAAAATTAAAGAAAAGCATTTTATCAGTTTGTAAAATATATTATGCTGAGCACTTTCGGCTTATGCCCCGGCTCATGTTTAGCTACAATGTTTAACTTACGTCAAAACTTTAAAAAGTACCACTAATAAAGAGGTATCCCAGGAAGTTTTTAAAAAAGTATTTAAAACACAGCACATTAAGAAACTTCACAAGGCCGAAAGCAATCAGCTAGTAATTAAAAATTTTACACACTTTTAAAATACTTTGATTTTCCATTTATTCATTTGTCATAAGGATATTCAAAAACAGTCTTTTTCAGTTGTTAATCTACAGTATGATAGTGTAGATTAACAAATCAATCAATCAAAGTTAAGTAACACCAACTTTTGCCCTGAAAACGATCAAAAACATACCATCAAAGTTTAAAACAGATTAGGAAGAACAAAGCTCCTTAGAAACGAAATATGTGTTCATTATTCCAAGATCAACAACATAAACATTCAATTTAAACTATTATAAAGGGTGATTCATTTAGAGATAGTTTTTTCAACAAGAAAAAACAATGAAAAAAATAAATTTTATTTGAAAATATTTATTATCATACAAAAGAACCTTTCTTTACAATTACTTCTTAAAGATAATTTCTTTTAAATGTTGCCCATGACTACGATTAAGTTGCTTCATTCTGAAGTTCCAATTCTCGATGACTCGTTCCAGCCTTTCAATTGGTATTTCACCAATGACTGGAGTAATTTTGGCCTCCAATACCTCAATCGTATCTGATTTTTTCATGTAGATTTTGGACATTAGGTAGTCCCAAAAGAAAGGGTCTAGAGGTGAAATGTCACAGGATCTAGGCGGCCAATTCACTGGTCCAAAGCCTGAAATAATTTGTTCACCGAATCGTTCTTGCAGTAAAGCCATGCTTTCACGGGTTGTATGTCAAGTGGCGCCATCTTGTTAAAAAAAATATCGCCGAGACTACAAGTTTCAATTTCAGGTACCAAATAGTCCGTTGTCATGGCACGATAACGGTCTCCATTCATAGTAACATTCTGTCCAGCCTCTGTTTTAAAGAAATATGGACCAACGATTCCACCAGCCCATAAAACACACCAAACAGTTGTTTTTTCAGAGTATAATGACAACTCTTGAACCTCTTTGGGTTGTTCATCACCCCAAATATGGCCATTTTGTTTATTTACGTACCCATTAAGCCAAAAATGAGCTTCATCTGAAAACAAAATTTTTCTCGAAAACAGTGGATCTTCTGAAAGCTTATCAAGAGCCCATCGACTGAAACGGTGACGACTCGGAAGGTCGGTTGGCTTCAGCTCTTGCACTAATTGAATTTTGTATGCTTTTAAACCAAGATCCTTATGTAAAATACGTCAAGCATGACGTATGACAAGCCTAACTGTTGAGAACGGCGACGAATCGATTGTTTTTTATTTTCGAGTATCCGTTACCGCCACTATATTTTCTTCAGTGCGTGCTGAATGTGATCTGTTTGGTTGCGTGCTATCCGATAATGAAAACTGTGTTTCAAACTTACTAATTGTTAAGCGAATTGTACGTTCCGTAGGCCGATTATGTGGACCATAAATTGCTCTAAGAGCACAAAACGCATTCCTCACAGAACTCCTATTTTAAAAATACAACTTAATTATTTCTAGATACTTTGCCAGGCTAAGTCGTTCCATCATGAATTGTCAAACAATACTGAGCAAAAGCAAAATGTCAGTTTGTTAATATTCATGCACAATCTCCAATCAAATCTTCACCAAAAAAGTACCTCTAAATGAATCACCCTTTATAATCAGATTTCAGGCGCACTTTGTCTTCTTCAGCCTTTCAACAAGTTCTTCAAGAACATCAAGATAATTTGGCATGGAGTAAACACCTTACATATAAAAAACTTGGACTCCAGCAGTCCTTTAACCCCAAGACTTTATGATCGTATGCATATTAAAATGGGTATTTTAATTATATTAATTAAAAATAAGTTAAATGTAACAAAAGCATTGTAAAGTAATTCTGTCGGCGTGGTTTAGAATCTGTGTAATACGTTATTTATATATGAGTAATTTAATGTCAAAACTCACAGTAAACCATAATATTTTTAAGTGAATTTTAGTTGCCGTTACCTAAGGGATTTGGTAATGGAACAGGATTTTAAAACCGTATTTATCCCGTCTAATTTCCCAAAGGTAGCGGGGTCAGGTAAAGATTATAACATGTTTGGCATTAAAGTTTGTATATTAAATTGTGAATGAACGTGCGATTTGACATTAAACGTTATTTTAAATATATAGTACAGTTAGCAAATATGTGAAAATTAACAAATACTGATTTCCAGTTTTTAATTATTTTTCGCTATTTACTCAAATCTTATTACTTTTATTTTCCAATATTTTTTTAGTTATATTGTTTTTCAAAAACAGTTAAAATGATTTAACCCCTATCCATTACCTTAGTCTTTGATTTCGTTGGGTTATAAGCTAAACTCTAATTTGACATTTCCTATATATTTCCTACTTTTTCTCATTTTCGACGGCTACGTCTATTTCAGCAGTCATCTAGTAAAATTATTCTTTCAAACTTTTATTCCAACCATGGCCGTCTTTATTTAACGTACCGTCGGCGTCGTATTAGATGTGGCAACCCTGTCGAGTTGTCAATTTATAAATATAATATTGGTCCAATAGCGGAAAGAACATAATTTTAAAGAGGTGTATTTGATTAAATTAACATAAAATTTTATTCATTTTTCTTAGATAATGGTCTGAGTCGATGGTATACAAATTCGATAGCCTAATGCATCCCTATAATGCTGTTAAATTCTCGTAAATTAAATTGGTAAAGTGGCCATTCCCGCGATTTCTAACAAGTCTTAACCCGCTCGCATTGTTTGTTTACTTCAGACTTACTTTGTCCCACAGTGTAGCGATGCCATGTCTCCTTGCGTCATACTAACAGAAGGTTCAGAGTTCGGATAGGACCAACCCTATCCGAGCTCGGAGCCCTGGAGGCTGGTGTGCCCCAGGGAGCGGTGCTATCGCCGTAATTTTACACTATCTACACAGCAGACACTCCAACAGACCCCAGAACACTGGTTAGTGTATACGCGGATGACACAGCCATTGCAGCTAGCAGTTCACCATAGCTAACACTTCTGTAGAATGGACTAACGAGGCAAAATACATCGGAGTTATATTAGACAGAAATCTTACATTCACTGAGCACATAAAGCAAGCACTCTACAAAGCAAAAGCACTAAGAAGTCAACTCTCTTCGCTAATAGGCAGAAAGAGTAGTTAACAGCGTAATACTACCCTCACTAACATATGCATCTGCCGCATGGGGACACACATGCAAAAGTAATAGAAAAAATCATGAATGTGTTGCTTGTTGCTTGAAAAGAAACAATAAATTAGACTTACTCACAATCAATTTAATTTAACTAATCAGACGACCGGTTTCGCTTTCTACAATATGCAAAGCATCTTCAGGTCACGATACAAAGTTAAATAAATGATGCCGGTACTCTATTAATTGATGGTTGAAAGAACATGGTTCAAACTATCTTGTATTGTTGATTGGAGAACTCAAGTCAACTATTGTAATTATTTAACAGTAAACGGGGAAGTTCTTGAGTTCTATAAAAATTTTATATAAAAAACTCATTGTCTCCAAGTAAGAGATGTAGTTCTTTTAAAATCCTCCCCTTTTTAAATTTAATGTCTGTTTCGTCCCCCCGTTTTTAAGTGTTTTCTGTGTGTTTTCTGTATGTCTTAAAGTGTCTCAATTTTAATTTTTAACTTTATATTTTGGACTTTACAACTTGCCACATATTGCAACATAACTTTATCAAAGAAATTTGATAATTACAAGCTGATATAATTGCACACCCACACAATTTGTACATCTATTCTTATTCATTGTCTCACAACTGTCACCTTCCAAAACAAAAATAAAAATCTCAATAAATAACACACATTTCATTAATATACCTCCAGAATAAATATAAATAACTTAATGGTATAGAACATTACTTTCATCAAACAAACAATTACATTTACCTATCTCTACTTCATTGGATAAAATCTGTCTCCTCAAGAACTTCCCCGTTTACTCTTTAACAATTACAATAGTTGACTTGAGTTCTCCAATCAACAATAAAAGATAGTTTGAACCATGTTCTTTCAACCATCAATTAATAGAGTACCGGCATCATTTATTTAACTTTGTATCGTGACCTGAAGATGCTTTGCATATTGTAGAAAGCGAAACCGGTCGTCTGATTAGTTAAATTAAATTGATTGTGAGTAAGTCTAATTTATTATTTCTTTTACCTTTTAATAGAAAAAAGATTCAAACAGCCCAAAACTGAATGATCAGGGAAGCTTTAAAAGTACCAAAATATGTCCCATTAAGATACTTATTTAGAGACTCTGGTCAGAAAAGAATATTAAGGACAATAGACGAAAGAGCATATGACATTTTTAATAGACTCAGGAACCAGGAACCAGCCTAACAGAATACTAAGAGAATTATTGACAGACTACGATGTAAACACAAGAACGGTGCACAGACGGCCGAACCAACAATTAACTTGATATAGGGAAGAAGAATGAAATGAAGAAATGAGATAGCCACAGAGTGGCTAAAAGAGTGAGTTTAGATAGTGAGCAGCAAAAAAATGAGACAGAGTTGCTGCAACCAGCCAAGAGATGGTTGGTTGGATGAGTTTGGATGGTTGTAGCAACTTAGTCACAGTCTGACGAGACTAAAACGATAGTATATAAAAACAATATACACCGGGGTGTGTGAGTGTCATCGAATGCTATAGTCTGTGGACTAGTACGCATTTCGATGCGCATCGCCCCGCCTCGAATTTTCCCATTGGCTCTTGACCTGGAAATCCCTATTTATCGCTCGAACAGCGCATATAAATATTGGCGATTTTCAGGTCAGCCAAGTCAGTCCCTCACGGGCTCTCCGAGAGCTTAGTGCTCTCGGGGCTCTGCTTCCTGCATTTATTTTCCATACTCTATGGCTGAGAATTGTTTCAACTTAACTTGGTGTTTTATTTCGACGAAGAAATTGTCATGTAAGAAATATCTTGCCTTTTTCAAGGCAAGACTTAGACCCTTATTTGTTCCCCCGAGGTGACATGAGGGCAATATAAACTTGGGAATGCACACCCCAATACACGCACACATATTAGTAGTTTAGATTAGATAAAAAACAAAAAAACATATACACGGGGTGTGTGAGAGCAGTATACACTTGGGAATGCACACCCCATAGTTGAGTTAGATTTAGTAATAGATAGTTAATAAAAAAACAAAAAATCCCGCTCACCGTCTGAACATAACCAAAGCCTTATCGAACCATGAACATCGAGCGAATACTGTTTCCTCTAAGAACTTAACATAATACATAAATATAAAAGGCCCGTCAGACCTTTTATAACAACCGCATAGGCTTAGGCCCCTTAGGCAGATCGTATGTTGCTCTAAACGCGAACTCTCAGCACCGAGGTCGTGCGCGGCATACATGGGCTCGGTGGCCGGACCCCAAATAGGGAGAAAAGCCTATATGTGTGCTACCCCTACAGTTAGGTGGCTTAACCACAGTCAATAAAAACAGAGGGTGTTCCATTACCCAGGGCACCCAAAGTAACTTTAAGATCATAAGCCTTCTCACGTAAGTCAAACGCTGAGAAGGGGTGGAGGAAAAGCCTGGGGACCAGATAGGTACCACTTCAATAGCTAAGTGTGGCCGGCTTGATCTTCTTACATGTGGATCCCACTTTACAATGGTATACACATGTTCCTAGGGGCAGGGCTGATCACTGTGTATGTGTGTGTGTGTATGCAAAATCAACGATCGCTTCAAGCGTTGTTTCTAAGAGAACGGTTTATTCTACACAAAAAATGCTTATAAACATTTTTGTTTAAAATTATTTGAGCTACATTTTTTATTTAAAACATTTTTTTCTACGGTGTACAGATTCTTGGTAAATAGATTTTTTTGCGTTTTCACCCTCCTGCGAGGGGGGTTTTAGGGAGAAGCCTGCGGGTAAAAGTGTTAAACTTTTTTGAATTTTTTTTGGGGCTCCAAACTTAATATTCTTTGCAAAATTCAGCTTGTTCGTATGATTTTTAGAGGTTCAGTGGCATTTTCGTCTCTGACGATTGGAGTATATACATTATTCAACAAGAATAATCCAGTAAACGATAAAAAAGGGCCAGTATGAAACTTTTATTTTGAAATTTGTAAATCTAAATGAGTGAGCGAAGATGCAGGTGTGTTTTGTCCTTACACCTTGTCCTGATGCCTTTGTTTCGCGCACCAGTCATAGGTCGTTGGTTTTTTCCCTTGGAGAACAAGTTTTGTCCTTAGGGAAATAGGTTCACTTTACTTCTTTGAAGGATCACCCAGAAAACTGGGACAAATGAAAATTTCGGAAAGAACGTTTTAACAAGTCTATTAAAACAATTACAACAACGTATTTTGGACGCCGATAACTTGCTTACGATAGCTGATTTATAAAACTAAACTTTATGAAACTATAAAACTAGATAACTTGTCGGTGATACAATATTGCCACGAACTGAGTAACTTATTAGTATCCCGACTGTGTTAAACCTTATGAAGTGTGGCTGGTGCGAGTAGGAGCCTAGAGCTCATCCAATGCTGGATTCGAACTGATGCAAACTGATTTTAATCACTCGGCTCGTAACCGTTTCTTAACATTAAGAAATCTTCCCCTGGCCCCCTCGACGTATCTAACGGATATGTATACATTCAATACCTTCGACTTTCATTTTATTGTTAAAATTACCTGAGAAGGGCAACCTTCGTTAATGTTGGGAAATTTCAAATGACTCCGATAATTTGGAATTACTAATCCTTTCATTGTTATGATTCTTTGACGATTTTAGAAGCTTATGTCTAGAAAGTTATTTGAATGCAAGTTATCGATGCCGTACAGATTCTTAGATGGTACAAAGGAATTTTATAAATCTAAACTAATATACAGTGTGATATAATGATATGATGCAAAAATAAAATAAAAATATATATTGTTGTTACCCAACAATGAGGTTAGCAATTTTTTCAGATATTTATATATTTTTTTGAAATATTAGAATTATAATACAACAAAAATTAAAATTCATTTATCTACAGCCTAAAATATCTATGGGGATTTTTTTATTTAAATTTAAACAAGAGGTTTAAAAAATTTTTTTTAATGATCTTTTAATACAACTCTGGCCAATAATGTGTTAAATAAAAAAAATATTTAGTTAACAGTAAATGTGAATATGTAAGGTATAAATATATTTACTTTGTATATATTTATTTAAGTATTTATTTTTTTTTAACGTAAACCGTAAGTTTTTTTAAAGTGACGTAATATTCTTCTCAATAAAAATTAAGTTTTCTTTGTGTAAATAAAAAAAAGGATGATTTTCGATATCCTAAACAAGCATTTTGAAAGGTCCGTTCAACATATCAGATTTCAGTAGAGTCTAGCATAAAAAGATGTCATGAATATATCAGGCAGTTTAAACATCTTATCAGCCATCACAAAGACATTCCTTCTAATGTTGGTGTCCCAGAGATTTTCCCTTTTTTATGCGGTTTTTTCCTCCATGAATAAATCAACTCCTCGTCATGTACATATTTCACTCGAACTGACGTATACGTCTAAGCTTATAGGTGATATAGGTCTTTTATGTAACTGTGTGGCTTAAGCAATTTAGAGATTTCTGATCATGTAGATCAAATTGTTTTGAATATTAATACATACTTAAAATTTCGCATTTTAAAATTAGGATATATTTGGCCCAGAAAATAATTTCTGGGCCAAAATTAACCGGTCACCTTAAAAATGGGTAAATTTTTATTTCTTGATATCTACTAAACTTGTTGTCCGATTATAGTGATTTTTTTAATATGTTATAGCCTTATTTCTTGACAATATCTTTAAAGTATCGTCGCTAAACCAGTAAATTTTCATTTTATACCGGATGTACGAATCAAACTGTGTTTTTTTCAAGTTTGCATCACCTTGTGGTGGTCATCGAGGGAAAGAGAGGCCTAGGAAGGAAAAGACTATCGTGGCTCAGAAACATCCGACAATGGACAGGGCTAAATTTTGAACAGCTAATAAGAACAGCTGAAGATAGAGAAGATTTTAAAATTGTAGTAGCCAACCTCCATTGAGGAGAGGGCACTTTAAGAAGAAGAAGATCACCTTGTGGAATATTCTAGGATTTGTAGAATACTGAAATTAAATCGTAACTATACCCTCATGCTTTCTCAACATTTTGTTATTTGATTGGTTCGCATATGTTTGATAATACAAAAGTGAGGTGCTTTAACAACTAGACATGTTTTTTATCAATTTTTATCTCCACGGAAGAGAAAAAATAATCATTTTGAAAAAAAGTCGTTTGTTACAGTAAAAATCCAATGAATAAAATCTTTGAAGAAAACTCAAATTAACAATATTTTGGAAATCAAAGTCTAATTGAAAAAAAAATGGAGTATCAATAATGGGTGTTGCCGGCTCTAGCCCTTAGGACTTCTTGGAGCCGGTTTGGCAATTCATTCATGATATCCTGGATATCAGATTGGGGGATATTGTGCCACTTCTCTACCGCAGCTGTCTTCAGCTCTTCAAAGGATGCAGAGGCTGGTACTCTTGCTCTTACCCATCTTTTGAGGTTGTCCCAGATATGCTCAATTGGGTTAAGATCGGGACTGTGTGCTGGCACCTAACCGAATCATATTTGCACTATACATTACTCTAGCTAAGGAATTTGGGGTCACCATAACACACCGTTTTCTCGAAAAGGGCCGTACCCAAGCCCAGCTGGGGAACACAAGCTTATTTATACTCCAGAAGAGTGGAAACTACTAATTAGGTGGGCGAAAGCTGACAATCCATACAAAGTAATAGATGCTACTGGTAAACATATTTATGATTTTAAACACTTATTGGCAAACAAAAATTGGACCAAAATACAGCAAATGAAAAAATGAAATGGACAAAAATCAAAGAGGTAGATATACACAACAGCCAGCCTTATAAAATACAATACAAGTATGACTTAAATGAAGATGCTAAGACTTTGATAGTACGCAAAGAGACAAGGAACCGTGGAGAAGATCCTCTTAGAAATGCTTATCGTGAGCCAGTCACCATCGCAAGTGACAAATTTAAGGACCTAATTGATTTATGCGATAAGGGGATAATACCTTCCAAGTATCACAATTATTTTAACAGTTTGCCACCCGGTTCTACATCTTTAAATATGATACCGATCATGATTCTGAATAAATATTAGGTGATTATATTTTTGAAGTTATACTTCTATACGCACGGTCGGCGTTGGAAATTTGCATGAGAGTGAATCTGTGAAATGTATATTGTACATATGTAAGATAATGAGTAAGAGAGAGACAGAAGATATATTTTCTCTCTCTTCCTCTCTCGAAAATAAAAATGTTCCTTTTGTATATATATTTAATATTATATATTATATATAATATTGTATATATATATATATATATATATATATATATATATATATATATAATATTATCACATAAATAATAATATTAATACATATTATATATATTATATTATATATATGTTTTGTATTATTTAAAATTAAACGTTTATAATTATTTTAGGCTTTTGTATTTCAAAATAATCACTATTTTACCGAGAACTGTCAATTTTGAAATCCGTTAGTGTCATGTCTAATTGGCAAATCCTTTACGTGTTTGGTTCATACGCTGGTGGTTGTGAGTTCGAATCCCAACTATGAATTTCCTTTTTTATTTTTGAAATATTTAAAAACCTCATGTTAATCTTATTAAATATATGTAATATACGCAAAGAACATAAATTTTAAAATAAAATGAAAATTTACAACATAATCCGAGTTGTTGGTTTTTTATTTTTATCTTCATAAAGTAAGTTATGTATATTGGCAGTTTTAAATACTTATGAATATTACATTTTAATTTATATTGTATTTTTTTGCATTTAACTCCTTTTATACATATATAAAAATAAAAATATATATTTTCATTAAAATATTGATACAATCCTTCATTTACTATACTCCTATTACAGGTCAAATGTTTATATACAGCAAACGATGCACCATATATCTATATAACTAATTCTTTTTCTCTTTCTGCTCTCCCTTACCTATAGCATTACATATGTAATGATTGTGCAGATTGACTCCTATATAAATTTTTAACAGCGAACGCGTGTATAGAAGTATAACTTCTACTGGCAGTCCCACTGGACTGCCACACCCGTTTTTTTTACTTTTCAAATAAGTGTACAAATATTTTAACTGAAAACATTGATCTCTAATGTATTTTTCAAAGAATTTCGGTTTAGTATTATAAGGTGTTGAGTAATTAAAATACTATGTATGATTTAAGTTTGATTAAGAATTTTGTTGTTTAAAACTTTGTTGTGTTCCTTCTTAATACAATATTATCTAAAATTATGTTTGTTTCTTAGTCATCAATTTGAAATCCGTCAGTAAAGTTTCATAAATATTTCGTAAAACATAGACGTCAGGTATTACAGAAAAATGACCCGTACAATAACGTCGTATTATAAGATACGACACCGTAGCATCCACAGAACAACAATGCTTGTGACTTTTTACGTAAAATATGTATGTTAGGAACATATTCTGTATATTATATTAAAAAGGTCTATAATCATTACAACATTCCTAAATTTAAAGCTGACCTGCTGTGGTACTTACACAGCAGGATGCGGCTGAACCCCAAGGAACAAAACCGACTATAACCTGTTCCAATACTATCTGTCTATCTATCTATGAAAACTTTCTTATGCTAAATTATAGATTTATATTTAAGAAATATACCTGAAAAAAAAATGAAATAAAAAAAATTATTTACGAAAATATCGCCCAAAAATTGATGTATCATATAAAAATAAAGCTAGTTTTTTGCTGTTTATTATTAAAAGATATCGTCAACTAGGAATAAGTAAATTTTAAGATTTTTTCAATTCTTTAGGGACAGCACAAAAATTAAATTTTAATAATTATAAAAAGTAGTGTAAACAACTCATTTCTACATAAAAACAATAGAGTAACTAATCCTTAAGATTGATTCTAAATAAGCTTATGTTAATAAATTTACATTCTCCAAACTCTGTAAACCAATTTTCTTCTAATGATCCTATGGCTTAAAGTCCCGCTCTGGTTATTTCGTTCTCAAACTCTTTCACATCTTAGAAGATACTATAGCTAAGTTATTCTCAGTCGATATACTGCAGCGAAAAGCTGTTCGACGATAAGCTGAGCCAAAGGCTGGGGTAATTACATAACGGTTTCGTTAATGGTCTCATTCTTGGATTTTTGCGAGACCTCACGAACACCGATCGATGGATATTTTTCGGTAGGTCGTTCGTTGGGAAGTGTTATATTGTAATGGAAAAATACGACCAGAACAATAAAGTGTTTAATGAAATCCCTTGTTCTCCTCAATCGGTTTTTAATAGAAACATTAAGGAAGTTGATCCAGGAATAAATTAAATATATATATATATATATATATATATATATATATATACATATATATATATATATATATATATATATTTATATATATATATATATGTATATGTATATATATATATATATACATATATATATATATATGTATATATATATATATATACTTTTTTCTTATTCTTATATATATATATATATATATATATATATATATGTATATATATATATATATATATATATATTTATATATATATATATATATATATGTATATATATATATATATATATATATATATATATATATATATATATATATATATATCGGTACCTGGACACTATGTCCATTTTCTTACCTTTTCAGGAGAGCAGTTTTAAAATTTTTTAAATTTGTAATCAGTAAATACTCCAATGTTTCTTATATTTAACCAAGATTAATATATTATTATTGTGGTGTGTATAATCGTTTTTCATTCCATTAAGTGTTATATACCTGAGGTTTACCGTTCATTATTTAAAATTTTTTAAAAATGTGTAGTTGGACATAGTGTTGTTTACCTCTAACAACTTTTTTAAATAATGTGGCATTGCATGTTAAGGTCTTTACGAAATAAACAATACAAACACATTAAACAGCCTATACTATTATTTTATTAGAGGTAAATATTATAATGTTATAATAATTAAGTAAAATTATAGACGACAAGTTTCAAAATTGTTAAAGATGCTCCATATCATCTTCATCTTCTTGTGGGTAATCGTTTGTGGCTACATCGCTATGTGTTAAATTTTGATAAAACGCATGACAAACTGACGGAACAAAAGGCAGTAGTGCAATTAAGTCATTGTACTTTTATTTTGTGATTGGTAATGGGATTACTGAGACTTGATTTAATTGGGCTGGAAACGTTACTTGCTGTCTTCGATACCTCATGAAGTCCACTTCATACATATTTTGATTATTGAAATCGGTCTTATAAAAGAGCTTTCCAATGTGTTCTTGTTGGACTTGTAGGAAAACACACATTGACAGTAGAACAGGGTCTTTATTAACATTCTTTTTTCTACTTACAAAATGAGGATTAGGTGACAATTTCTTATCGAACAGCGTTTTGAAGTTTTTGAAATCTGCAAGTTCCATATTGTGCACTGTGTATTTACCTAATGTTTGCCTAACTAGTTGTTGCCAGTTCCATGGTGTTAAAATAGCCAAATTGGAGAGTTTCTTTTTTTTTTCTTTCGATTAAAGCATGAACAGTGTCTGCTTCCATATGTGTGTGCCCTTTCAGTAAAAACTTTTGAGTGATCATCTTTATTTGAGGGTACGTACGCAGTATTCAAAAATAGCACATTAGAATACTTATATTTGTATTTTGTCCAGCGCAGTTATCGGTCCAAAGAGTGATGTCCTCTACTTGACTACCTGGAATTGTATTGTCAGCCCATTTCAAAATTGACGAGGCAATTTCATTTGCACCTCGGGCCACTTTCGATTCGTCCCACATTATACATTGTACAAAAGAATCACTGGCATCATGTAATGTAAAATTTAATGTCCAAAGCTTCCCTTTTGTAGAAACTAATACAATTGTTTGTTAGTGTTAAAGGCAAACATTTTTGCAAATCACCAGATAGTACTTTGTATTTTGGTATTTTAGTACACTGATTAGTTCATCTGCAGTAAGATTATTTTTTAATTGAGCGGTGAATGTACTACAGATATCGCAAATGTCTCTTTCGGGCGGTTTAAACGACAACTTGAAAGACAATGTCTTTCATTGCATTCATCAATGTACAGTTGATACATCTCTCCTATTGTAAGTTCTGTGCCCAGATAATCTCTCTTACTCCTTTCTCTGGAATAATGACTCTCGTATTTTGGGAATGATTTAACATGTTGATGTATACTATTTATAGTTTCGGTAGGAGTTTTATTGGTTGGCGTGTGTCTACCTCTTTGATCAGCTTTTATTAAACCTCCTGGCTCAATTTTTTTCAACATATTCACTACTACCAAATTAGATATACAAAGTGTGTTTAAAAACATAACCTTGCACACCTTCAATAGCTGATTGTTTACTGTAAAATGGTAGTGCAGTGTATTATTTTTAGATTTGGTAGAATTTAGATCTTTTTTTCTCGATTGAAGAGTAGGTTGGATGTCGATACATGAGAAGATAAATTGCTTTTTAAGGTCTGAAACGTTTGTCTCAGTCCAGTATGAGTTAAAAATTTTTTGTCTTTCATATTCTGGTAATCTTTCAGAGCATTTCATGTGACACATGCAAGGAGGCTTTAACATTTTTGCAGGCATGTCTTTGCCTCTTTTACTAAGATACTCTTTCCCACCAGCTATTTTTTGTTTGCGAACATTACAGGCCCAATTTTGTTCATTTACTACACGTTTTTTACCTTTTTGTTTTGCACTTAGTTATATTTTGTACCTTTCTTTTAACACTTTTCTCTTCTTCTAAAATAACTTCATTATGTTCATTGAAATTGCCTGCATCACTGCTTAGGGATAAATCGTCCTGATGAAGATTTTGTTTATTGCCCCACTAATCGTAGGAGTAATAATAGCTTTCTCGTTTACCTTTGTTTTCGCTGATTTACTTATACGTCTCATATCACTGTCGTCCGATTCTGAGCTTTCACCACTTAGAGGCTCATAGATTTTATCAATATCCGAATTTTCATCTCCAAACAAATTATCATTTTCGTCCACTTCTTTCTTATAACGAATATATTATATCAAACCAGCTAAAAGAAGGACGAAGGATCGTGTTTTATTGTAATTTATGAAAATATTTTAATTCAAAAATAATGTTAAAAAATAAAAAATTTAGACATGACTTTAAATTATTATGTTTAATTTCAAATCGAGAGCTGTCATTCGTTTCTCGTAAAGACAATACAAGACTGTATTGAGTTGTGGCATACTAGAATAAATAAAACACACTGGAAAAATTAAAAATTTAATTTGAAATTAATACAAAATGAACAAAATAATAAAAATAATATTTATCTAAACACATTTTTAAACGTTATTTTTTTATTTAGATTTAGTGCAATTCCGTTATCTGTGATGGCAACAATGAATTGTTTCACCAACCATTGTCTCCAGTCTGAACCAGAGATATGTAAGAGAGGTTCTCTTATATATCTCTGGTCTGAACACTGGTTTACATTTGGAAAAAAAAGTGTACCATTTTTATATGACGGGAAGTGTACAAGGGTACATAACACTATGTCCGGATGGTAAATGACGGTGCACACATATAGTAGAGGTAAACAACACCAAGTCCACATGGTGTTGTTTACCTCTGACTGGAAGTGGACTTGGTGTTTATTAAAAAGTCGGTAACTTGTCGTAAAATTGTCTCTGGACATAGTATGGTTTACCTATGTGTAGAGCCAGAAAAGTTATATTCAAAAGTGCAATAATCTAAATTTCGATAAAAATGGACATAGTGTCCTTTACCTCCGGGGTACATATATATATATATATATATATATATATATATATATATATATATATATATATATATATATATATATATATATATATATATACATACATATTTATTTTTCAAATTATTTTCGACCGTACTGTTTTAAATATTGATTTATAGTATCAGCAATCGGTCTGTAGGAAATAGAACTCTATTTATTCTAGGTCTCAATATTTCGTCACGATTTTGTGACTTCTTCAGGAGAAAACTGTAAATTTATTAGAATAAATATTTTATGTAAACAAAATGAATATTTCAATACTTCCAACTATAAGAGTAAAAGTTATGGTAACCGCAATATTTTATAGAGTGAATTCCCATTGTACAATTTTTAGTGAATAAGTTAAAATAAACAATTATTATGACAGTATTATAAAGTGAAAAGATGAAATTAATAGTAGAGACATGAGAAAGAATCAGGAACATGGTAAATTGATCTATAAAATGTAATTGATGGTACATAGTCATATTGTAATACTGATATTTAGAAATGGAATTTGTTTTTAAAGGTTAAGATATGATATGATAGATCTATTAATCTATTAATAGCTTTGGCATTATGGTGGATAATTTTTGTGAGCCCAGTATTTGTTTTTTTAACTAAAAATACTTTAAACATCGAACTTGATAAGTAACAACGAACTTTATGAATAAATTTTTGACCAAGATATTCTCTTCTAAATTTACTAGGTGGTTCCATTGTGTCAACATAAAGTTGTTTAATTGACGTATATCTCATAGCACCCATGAAACACAGCAAAGTTGTGTTTATAAAAACATCTCTACGACCTAACTTATTATTACTATCCGATCCGTAAAGTACAAAGCCATAATCTATAAAAGACCTGATGTAAGAACGGGAAAATGGAAAAAATTCTTTAATATCTGCACCCCACCAAGTTTTTAAAATTGCTTTGAGAAATCTTAGTGCTTTATTACATCTATCAAGCATAAAATCAATAAAATATGTAGTTTTCAGGTCAGTTTTGTATCTAGAATCATACCGAAATACTTTAACAACTTACAGATAAGAGAAAAGTACATAATTATCATTTTATTTTATTTGTTCTCTTTGAGTTAAGTTATGTCTAGTAAATATACAAATACTAAACTTGTAGGGCATCAAAAACTCAGGTTATCACGACTGGTAGGAATCTCCATAGGAAAATATTTTTCGAGAATTATACCAATCCAATTATCTTAGGAAATGAAAATTAAATTTTTAGCAAAAAGGTTAAAAGCCTAGTGGTTTGGTTCGACGAAGACTTAACGTTTACATATCACGTAAGCATTTGTTTACAAAGAGCTTACGCCATTTTGAAATTACTGTATCATAGCCGTAAGTTATTAAGTAGGGCCACCAAGTCATTATTAAGTAATGCTCTGGTTTTCTCAAAAATTAAGTTGTTGTGACGTGTTTTACAATGCGTATCTCACTGAATTTGATTTATGGAGAATACAGAAATGGCAAAATTCTTATTTGCGGTTGAATTTTGGCATCAGGAAATTTCAAAGGATAAGTAATGTCCTCACTGTAGTCTTCTTTTTCTTTTTATATAGACATGAGTCTTTGTTTTTCAATGTGCCTCCAGTAAGTTGTCGTTCCATCGTTTTCTTGGTCTTCCTACTGATCGTCTTTCCATTGGGAAACCGTCTATTTCCGTCTTTACTACTCTATTTGTTATCATTTGGCTCATATGATCGTTTTATTCTACTCTTCTATTTCTTACCCAGTTCTTGATGTTCTCCACCTTGCATCTAGCTCGTATATCAGTACTTCTAGCTCTGTCCCATAGTGTCTTGCCATCAATTTTTCTAAGTGTTTTCATCTCTGCTGTTTCTAACATCCTTTTTCTTTTCTCCGTGTATTCATTAATTATGATTAATATGATAAATTTTGAGAAACCCAGTTTTTAATACTACATTTTTTTTGTACATAAACTGAAAAAATATAATTAAAAAGTTAATTATTAATAATTGTCAATTTCGGCTGTATTTAACAATGTCAAACATATGTCATCTGTTTAACCTGAAAATTGGTAGGTCCAAAACAGTCAGATGAAGGCGGTAGGTGTCGCGTCAGTCACGCACGGAGCGAATATAACTTAAAATCTTTACAATCTAGCGATATGTACCTTATCCTGAAGTACTATATTATTTAATAAACGTTCTTTTCAAGTAAAAATTTAAAATTATTTCTCAACCTATCAATAAACCTAATTTGAAGTTCCTCAGGGAAGTGCCCTTGGTCCTTTTCTATACCTAATCTTTACTACTGACATTTACTACAGATGACGTCACAGTGATGACTTTTGCCGACAATAGAGCCGTTTTAGTTTCAAACAAAGACCCAGAAATAGCATCTGAAGAGCTGTAAAATTACTTGCATATATTGGAGAATTAATTGACAAAATGGAAAACTAAAGTCAATGACGAAAAATCAGCCCAAAACAAATTTACAACAAGAAGACGTACTTGTCCACAATTTAGTCTAAACTACTAGAGACGTTGTGAAATATCTACATTTGGACCAAAAGCTCACCAGGAAGCAACACATTCACGCCAAAAAAACTCTTTTCAATATAAAATTAAAACAAATACACTCATGGGCAAAAATATCGAATATTTTGGAATTTTCAAATTTTTGTTTTTTCAAAATAAATTCTGGTCAATCAAGTCATTTATTGTAAAATAGAGTTTATTTTAACAATGTTTAATGAACAATTTTAAGTTTTTATACGGAGAAAATTGTGTAAAAAATAAATGTTTAATATTAGGTAAATAAGGTTATTTTACTTTAATCTTAAATGATAATTTAAATTGCTTAAACAAGCCGTTTTAACTGAAAGAAGTGCATGATCAGTAACGAGTATTCCCCCCTCTAGCTCTTATTACTGCTTACATCTTTCTCAGCATGCTTGCAAGTAAATTTTGGACATATCCTTGGCAAATTGCATTTCATTCATCCTGTACATCTATCCGAAGCTGCTCTATAGTATTTGGAACTGGATTTTTTTGTCGTATGCTGCGTTTTGGGTGATCCCACATGTGCTCTATTGGATTTAAATCCGGGCTAAACGGTGGCCAATCCAATCATCGAATTTGGACCTCATCAAGATAATTACTCACTATGGCAGCGGCATGTGGTCGAGCATTATCGTGCATTAACGTGTATCTTTCATATACAATGTAACCAACATATGACAAAACATGATCTTGCAAGATGTTTTAAACGTAACAATCACCAGTCATCCGTCCAATCACTTCCACAAGTGCGGTACGTACTTCCCAACTAATACCTTCCCAAAGAATTATGCCATCAACTCCAAAACTAACGGTCTGGGCGAGACTGCAGCTGGCGAATCGTTTTCCAACTCTTCTGTAGACGTAGTTTTGACCATTTGGATTCCATAATAGGATTCTGGTCTCATCAGTAAAAAGAACGTTTTTCCAGTTGTCGATATTCTACTAAATATGTGTTCTTGCAAATTCCAAACGACGAGCTTTATGATTTTGGAGAAGACGTGGAACTTTGGCGGGACGTCTGGGCTTTAAGTTTGCTTCTTTTGATTTTTGTCTAACTGTTTGTAAACTCACATTAACTTGTCTAACATTAAATAGCTCATTTCTGAGGTGCATCGATCTCAATGAACGATTTCGTGTAGAATCAAGAACCAAAAAACGGACATCAATTGCGGTTGTGCACCTTGGGCGTCCTTCACCAGGCCTTCGTACAAAATTTCCTGTTTCGCGGTACCTTTTTAGAGTATTTGAAACTAGATTCAGTTCTGCTGAGACGTCGTGTGATACCTTTTTGTGCATATCCTTTCTTGTACAAAATTACAATATATGCTACTTGGACTTCATCGCAGTGTCAAATTGGTGGGATACTTGTTTTAAACTTAGTTAAATCAAAACAATATTTAATTAAACTTAATAAAGTAAACTAAAACTAGCCGAATTAGTATGATTTTTTCTTTACATGAAGAAGGATTTTTAAGAAAAAATGTACGAATGACACTAACCACTGAATCAATGTCAAAATAAACATTAAAATAGTTCAAACCAGTTAAGTACCTACATCAGCCTACTATATGAGTATTATCAGTAATCTAAAATTATTTTAAAATAATAGTGACTACAAAAAAATTTGGAAAATTCCAAAATGTTCGATATTTTTGTCCATGAGTGTATATTGGTTACTTGGCAGAAAGTTATTGTACTGCTTCACAAAGTCATACTAAAACCAATATGGACTTACGGCGTAGAACTCTGGGGCTATAGCAAGCCTTCAAACACAAACATTTTGCCGACCTTCCAATCAAAAACACCGCGTTTTGGCACTGGCCTTGTAACAAGGCCAAAATTTGTAATCGAAAGCACCACAGCCAAATTATCAGTAAATTATATCAGCTACCAATCGAGAAACGAAGACTGACGAGAACTTAGCAAAAAGACGGGTAAGACCTGGTTACCAAGCCGATACCCAAATCAAGTCAATATTATTGTTACCACATTTACTAATTACTTAGTGTGCTGTTTATTAGTCGATTGTAACAATGCATTTAGCAATAAAAAAAAATTTTTTTACTTTTGCAATAATCATTGAAGTATTGTTTAAACTATAAATAGTTTTAAGGTAGTAAGTTAAATTATAAAACTAAATGATAATAGTAAGTTAAACTATTAACTATTGCGATGATCAAAAGTATTTTAAGACATTTTAAATATTTTAATATTAGTTTTTTCTTAATTCACTCAAATATCTCCTAATAGAAGCTTACATAAAGATTGACATAATATATATAATGGTATATGATAAAACGTAGTTATTCATGGCAATATATTTTTATAATGACGATCAGGAATATCGGTCATTACTTTGAGAATCGAGACATCTGTTCATATACAATCACACAACAGACGGGGCTCTAGATATGGAAGTTTATCCAAGCAAGAATGTCACCTACGATATTGCTCCCTAGTTTGACAGGTGGAACATATTGGGACAAAGCGATCCATAAATAAATGAAAAGGAAGGCCACGGATACATTTCAGTGGCGTAGTTTGAGTGTACATATGTTTTTTTAAATGTGGTTTTTATTATTTCTTATTATTTGCGTTCCTTTTTTATCAGTGATTGCAGATTACAAGGCTATTCTAATTTTGATATAAGGTTCAATGCTCGAATAAATGAACTTTGAAAATTAAAGGCAAATATCGAGCACAATTTTAATAATCAAATCTTGCCCAAGTACTTTCGCTTTCTACAGCATCATCAGGGGCATTTCATCAAATTTGGGCTATCCAATAAGCGCAGAATGTAATAAACATGAAATGAAACATAAATTGTACATAACACTACACTAAAACAAGGACAAAGAGTTTAAAATTATTTAAAAATTATTCTACGCTACATTCATGTCGGAATCAGGAGAGAGTCATTCTCTCTTAGAGGCGTTCTCTCACGTTTCTTAGAGTCTTTAAGCATATACCCGAACTACCATACTACCTAAAACGACATTCAATCCTAACTGCAAGACGCAAGAATCTCGCAAGCTTAGGCTTGTTCTTGCTTAAATCTTGCACGGTCAGTATTGGTCTTGCTAAAATTAGGCGGTCTTGGTCTTGGTCTTGATCGTGCGAAAACGTAAGACCAAGACCAATTTTGGGCAATACTAAGTGAAATTATTACTATTCGACGAACCGTACAAGGTATACCACTTTATAACCAATCATTTACCAAACTTCTCAATTTATGAGATTTAACACTCTACGTAAATACATAGTCTTCATAAACCGAGTACATTTTGGACATGCATGTGTTACGATAAAATTATTATTCAAATTTAACTGTAAACATTATATTTCTAATTCTATTCCATTCAAGTCTTTTATAGATCATCAATCCCATGTTACATAACTCAGCAGGAAGAAGACCACCAAGACGACCATGCACCAGATGAACGATAACATCGATAAAGATATTAATAACATGGGCTTAGGAATTGGCAAGATAGTACTCTCAGCCAAGACCCACGATAGGTTGTAGAGCTACAGAGGAAGTAAGTAATTCCATTAGTTTATGTGGTAAAGTACTGACTTTAATCATCAATTTACTATCATTACTGTGAATACAGCTTGAGTCCAAAATAAAATTGTGAAATGTATATGTAATAGTATACAAGCCTAGCATGACAATTTTAATGT